>NW_015505302.1:768815-788328 GCF_001515645.1 Sinocyclocheilus grahami
CGAGGAGGTGTGTGGTTGTTTTTCGCTGTCATTAGGACTACTGTTTTTAGATTGACTAAATATGGTAGGCAAATAATTTTTTCAAAATGCACTGAAAATCTAAACCTGAGAAACAGTAATAAAAGTTTTACTAAGTTTTAATAAAATGATTTACAGTGATGCTGTTTGCTAGCTAGTACGCTGACCATCCAATCAAAGGACGAGAAAACGCTGACGTTATCGTTAGCCAGCTAGATGGCCCTGGTGTTGCCAACTCGAAATCTGATTGGTTAAAGCAACGGTTTCATTGCCATTGATTTAAGCTAACAGACGCCTGCACTGTGGATTCTGAAGGCCTTAAGGCAGATTTCTTTGACCCTGGCAACACGATTGCTGAAATATGATTGGATAAAAGCTCTAATATAAACATACACTGCTGGAAGCAGCGCAACCAAGAGAAAAGCTATGAAAAGAAGAGAATAGACTATTGGAAATAATTTAATACACGTTCATGGAAAAATATATTAAACTAAATCAGTGATTCTGATAGTGTTTAGGCCAGCAGAGAAGGCTTTGCTGGCCCTGACGGCCCACCACTGCTTAACAGTATCCTTCTTAAAACCTTCACGCCATGCTGCTTTGTTTCAAGCAACTGACATATGGATCAGTTAATTCAATATTAAGACCCAGATGAGTATTTGCATGCAAAGTTAGATTTAAGATATACTCAATTTAATAAATAATATGGTGGGCCAGAGTGTTCGGTCGAGTGATTGGCCGTACTTTCATCCAAATGAGCAATTATATCAGGGCTAAGAGGAAATGAGAGATTATACTCTATTATGCTATCAACTTTGTGTGCCCTCTCAGAGAATAATGAACTTTGAAAATGATAAATGCCCTGATGATTTAGTTGCATAAGAGTATAAAGCATTAGTAGGAAACAAGCCATCTTTTATCATGCAGTCAACTCTCTCAAATGTTTTATCCTGCTTTGCATTAATTATCTTTTGGTCTTCTAATGCATTAGGAGATCACTGAAGATACTCCATTTCTATAATGCTGTTAGAGATTTTTACCAGAATTGACAATTCTCAAGTTATTTTAATAAAATTATCACACAAACTGTTCAATGCTACGTTAGGGTAGACCTTGTACAGTTGGAAGACTTTTTACATTACCACACAAAACAACTAGTTAAAATACATAGTTACAATACATAGTTCATATTTCCTACAGTTAGTTCATAAAGACAAGTGTTTTTGTTCCAATTGTACCCATGTCAGGTACAGTTGAAAACTCATCTTTAATGCTCTAAAATAGTCAAAATATCTAATTTTGAATGTTAAAATGTCTTAAAAGATGCCATTCTACAATAATAAGTTTACTTCCGCTCTTCATTTTAATTCCTGTTCTTTTTTAAATTTGCTCTTCAATAGCAGAACATCTAGGATTTAAATAGCCCACTGTTCATCAGTAAATCAATGAAAAATTATTATTAAGAGTTCAAATTAGGAACAGTTCTAAAACATTCAACAACAGTTTTAATTTACAGAAATATTGAACAATTAAAAACCAGCTCACAAGTATATCTCTAAAATCAAATAACATCACTCGGTCAGTAAATGAGTAACTCACTCATTCACATGCAATACTGATTAATCAACTTACTCATATTTAAATACTAATTGCTGTGTCAGATGCAGTTGTAGCTCCGTCAGATCTTCCCAAATGATTGGGCCTTGACAGCATCTGGCAAAACAGGATTTCACTGCAGGTACAGTTGTTACCCCACTGACCACCCTGCACCCCTCTAAATTGCACGATAACACAGAAGGGTACCTTGTTATGAAATGTGGCATTTTTTAGAAGTCAGACTAAAGATCACAAACATCAAAGTTGCATTTTCTGGTCATAAAATGACAAGACATGTGAAGGGAGGTAGTGAAGCGAAGTACTTGAAGGGAGTTAGTGAAGTGAAAATCTTACCCCTAAAAATAGACTCACAAATAGACTGTTTCAACTGTACACGGTCTACCCTACTATCTCTGCAACCTTATCGGGATAGCATCATGTTTCATTTTTTGACAGACATGAAAATGAGTCTGTGAGGGATAGAAGCATATTATATTTAACGGATTGTACTATTGTTTAACAGCATGCCAGTTAGTCAGCTGATAAAGCATCTTTCCAAAAAACCTTTCAGCAGAAAAAAAAAACAAAAAATAAAAGTCCTGAGTATTGAAAACTGCTTGCATGCCATTGTATAGATCAAGTCTATTCATCACAGCCTTATTTTCATCCACATGAAATACTTAGGGGTATTTTGGGCTATTTTGATTTAGGTCATTAAAGGGATAGTTCACCCAAAAATGAAAATTTGATGTTTATCTTCTTACCCCCAGGGCATCCAAGATGTAGGCGACTTTGTTTCTTCAGTAGAACACAAACAAAGATTTTTAACTCAAACCGTTGCAGTCTATCAGTTTTATAATGGCAGGCAATGGGCTCCACGGCTTAGAGTAAAAAAAAAACATACACAGACAAAACCAAATTGAACCCTGTGGCTCGTGACGATACGTTGAAGTCTTAAGACACGAAACGATCGGACTGTGCAAGAAACTGAACAGTATTTATATAATTTTTAACCTCTGATCCACCGCAATGTCTGGGCGCGTTCACAACATCCGGCGCGTGACGCGTGTACGTACTCTGGCATAGTAGACATAGATATATATAAGTAGATGCCTCATTAGTGACTGTTTCTATGAGCAGCGATACGTTCCAAAATGGCGGACGTGTCAACGTATCTGGAGCGGTCGAATAGGGAATCTATACATATCTTTGATAGTAGACGCATGTGCGGAAGCAATCTGTCGCGCGTATACGGCACACATTATTTACACAGTGCAGAGAGATTGCAGACATGTTCACTGGCACTGCGATGATCTAAAGATATTTACAAGTACAGGTCATGACAATTGAAGACGATTTAATATCATCAGACAACTTGGAAATTTTTGCCCAACCGTATTTATTTGACGTCACGCCCCGGATGTTGTGAACACGCTCAGGACAGTTGGACATTGCGGTGGATCAGAGGTAAAAAATTATATAAATACTGTTCAGTTTCTTGCACAGACCAATCGTTTCGTGTCTTAAGACCTCAATGTATCCTCACGAGCCACAGGGTTTAAAGGCACAATTTGTACGATTTTTTAATTAAAATATCCAAAAACCACTAGAACAGTTTTACATATTTTGCTGACTTGTGTACTTACATTATCCCAAATGTTTAGAGGAATGTTTAAATCCAGAGAAATAAGCAATTTTAACTAGTGACACGGACCGTGTCGCCTGCCAATGACATCATACACCATCTATTTCCGGTTTTGTTTTGTAGAAAACATGAAAACACCAAAGATGCTTTAATATGCTATGCATGACAGGTGACGACCGCACAGAGTAGCATTATAACAGAACTTTCAAATGTATCTAGTATGATAAAACAGCGCAGCGAAAGGAGCGGAAGCGGTCGACTGTGGCATAATAAAAGCTTTGCTGCTTTCGAGCCGTGTGTCGTGCTCGTTCAGCGGCCTCGTTTTGCTTCGACGGCTTTCCGCCTCACTCTGCTTCATACTACAACGTTAATAAATCTTTAATACATTAGCTCATCCATGAACATGATTTCTGCCCAAGTCTCATCGGATTGCTTCGGCTGTGGGGATGAAGATGACAGCTTCCATGATTCCACACTCAGTCACAGAATCATGTAACTACGCCTTTGTTTCTTTGTTTGTTTTGAATACGCACCCTCTAGTGGCAAAAAATTACATATTGTGCCTTTAATTTGGTTTCGTCTGTGTTTGTTTAGTTTTTTTACTCTCAGAGCTGTGGAGCCTATTGACTGCCATTATAAGACTGATAGACTACAACGGTTTGAGTTAAAAATCTTTGTTTGTGTTCTACTGAAGAAACAACGTCACCTACCTCTCGAATGCGCAGGGGATAAGCAGATAAACATAAAATGTTCATTTTTGGGTGAACTATCCCTTTAAGCACTGACCGAGCATCCACCCAGAACAACTTCAAGCTTCTAGTAACGCCTTAGCAATCTATCCACTATTACCTAGCAACCATGTGGTAGCAGAATAAATCATACAGAAAACACTTTAGTAACTGCATAGCACTTCCCTGGAAACCACTTACAACAAGTAGTTTATAGCTGAAGTTTATTATTATAATTTTTTTAATGAGAAAATGAGCTAGATTATCTCTTTTTGACAGCATGTGCCTTCATTTGGATGATAATGCAACATTTGTAAATAGCCTCAGTATACTGAACAAACAATGACAAAATAAAAACACTATATTGTAGGATATCAGACCGAATCAGACAATCTAAGATTTGGTCAAAACCGAGTTGAGGCACGAGGAGTCACAAAAATTCCACAGAGGCCCAAGACAACAGGATGTCATAAATCAGGCATTAGCCCTCTGAAGCAAGCCTAAACCTAAACCCCTGTCCCAGAACAGTTTTCAACATTAACACAAAAGAAACTTCATTTCCATGTGAATATGCATCTAAATGACACTAAAAGGACTCGAGCAACTAACCATTGCTACATATCTAACCCCATATCATGTATCTAACCCACATGTTTAACCATCATGCCTTCATCATTTATTGTGAATGTATTTTGAATAACTATTGAATAGTTTAAGAATTGCTATTGATGTTTAGTATGTGTGTGTTTGAGAATTCATGCTTGAAACGTTTCTTCCAATCAATACTTGGTCAAATGTATCATATTCTTATTATAAGAAATCATGTCCAAAATGTATACTCTACCAGAGCGGGAAAAACGCAGATCATGTGAAGGATGAGATAACAGTTGATTTATGAATGGGGAGGAGGAATATACAACGCCCCGGGCACACACGACATCTAATTGGTCAAAACACCATTTGGGGTGTAAAACAGCCTGGGTTAAATACTCAGGACACCATCAAACTGGGCTTTTTCTGCTTCTTCTTGCTTTTTCACTCCTAGTCATGTTTCTTTAGCTTTTAGGGGTCTGAATACTTTCCGTACCCACTGTATATCCTGCATAGTCACGCTGAAGGAGATCCCAATGCGTTCGACGCAGCTCGAGTTCCTGAAGGGGAACAGATTTTAGTAATTTGGTATGTTAACATTATTTCAGTTAATTAAATATATATATACTGTAATGTCAATGTTGCAGTTTTTAACTGTAAGTATTTTTTATTTATTTATTCATTTATTTTATCATTTATTTATTTTATTTTATTTTTTACAGTTTACAGTTGCAAGTGTCTCTTAACCCCCTCACACAAGTGCTTGTCATTGTAGGCATCTCTTGTTGTGGCTATCTCCAGTAGTTTGTTGTTGTTCAGTCTAGTCCTCAGCTTCTTTTTTTTCAACTGAAACAACAGTCATGTCATTGTTCACCGCAGCTGGGTCAGCTACGAAACTGATAAGTTAAAGTAGGCATCTTTTATTGTGGAGGCGGAGAAATGCAAATCTACCATGACATCCCAATGTAAAGGAACTAGAAACTTTCAGTATTCATTTATTTATTACAGTACTCCTTTTATATGTCAAAAGATCAAAGAAAATTCGATTTCTAATGTCATGACCCCTTTAAGTCACTATGAATTATTCAAGTAAATGCGTGCCAATGATTTATTTCAAGAAGTTAGAAGTGTCTGCTGGATCCTCACAGCAGAGCTGCCTTCAGGCCTGCTGTTTCTCATTTACTGCCTTCTATATATTCATAAGCATGGACCACAGGGTAATGGCCATTTTACCAAGGTGACATCTGTAGCTTTTTCATATATGTGACTCGCTGCAATAAATATTCAAACTACTTGCTGCATACACTCATGCTGCCATTTTATCTTTATTTTCACAATTTTCAAACAGACTATTCTAAGTAAACCGACGTCATCAGAGGATGATTTTGGCTTGTGAATTTGCGTATCTCTATTGAGCACTGGCCAAAGGGCATGACGGAAGCAATGAAGTGCAAATTGCTTCCATTATCCTGCATTTTCTACTGATAACTCACTATTTAAACAAGTGCTAAGCAGATGCAGGAATGCAGGCTGTACTTGCACCAGGCTCAGAAAAGGAATGTCACCATGACAGCCAGACTAAAAGGGTCTTAGCATCATTTTAAATAATTTTAGTTTTGCAGAGGTCAACTGATAAGGTTATACAATGTTTCTTGAACACACACAAATATATTTTCAAAAGACCATTATCCACCTTCTCTCTGTACATTAAATAATGCAACAACAAAAAAAAGTTAAAATGACCATCATTTTTTCTTTGTTTTGAATTTCTTGTAATTTGCATATCTGGGACAAGGGTAATAAAATAGCATTTATTCAAAGGATATTTGAAAAGATGCAACATAAAAGATTAAGGAAATCAGTGATAAAGGAAATTAATGAATGAATGAATTAATTAATCGGTTAGTTAAACCAAACAGAAGAAGGCCCCGTTGTTAAAGAAACACACATTAGTGAAGGTAAAATGTGAACATCAATTCAGCTCCTGCTTAAAAATTGAGATGATGCAGTACAACACACAAGTTGCATTCACACACAGCAGCAGAACACGTTCTTTCAGTCCTGAGTGTTAAAGGTGCAGTATGTAATATTGACAGCTAGCTGATAAAATGGGTACTGCAGTCCAAATTCAAAATACTGGAGAGTAATTTCTCCCAGCCCTCCTTCTCAGACTCGACGCTCACACGGGTTGCCAGATGCCACAAAGAACAGTGCAACTGACAATGTTAGGCAATGAGCCTTACACTGTAAGTTTATTAGTTGATTGCGTTTTAATATGCCTTTGGTCTAAAGATATTTAGTTGGATGTCAAGGCTTTATAGATCGGGTTGAATCAGCATTTTCTGACCCAGTTCCTTTGCTGGCTTCCATTGCCACAAAATGCTGTGTTTTCTGCCAACTGGCAACCTGGGGTGTCAAAATACTTTTGGGCGGAATCACAGAGACCAAAACAAAAACAGACATACCGACACGGAACCACATTTCAAAGTAGGATAACTGTAGCATTGTTTTTCAGAGAAACAAGCAGGGCTGGTTTCTTCATTAGGGCAAAATGGGCGACACACTACCAAAGTGTGAAAAGGAGGATTTTTTTTCTATCATATTCATATTCAACCACAGTGTTACTGCTGACACTTGTTCTAGATTGTTTGTTCTGCCTCTGGATATAGTCCAATCAGTGTCACAGTAGGTACTACGTTTAAACTTGAATTTACTTCACGACCATTAAAAAAGTATGTTCTATCTAGTATGAATGAGGGTATTATGAATCAAATCCTATATCCGCCATGTTGCTACCGTCACGTGACCCACACACTGTTGCATCGCTTCACTTCAATTAATAAATTCTCTCCCGTGACCTCATGGGATAGTAAAGTGTCCATCGTATGCGCACTTCAGAATCACGCCGGAAGTAGTAGGTCATCCGGGTTTCTTCTCACCTATACTGTTTTTCGAATACTATGAATTCAGACATACTACTCGGCTCACATACTGTTTTCCACATACTATATGGTAGGGAATTATGTGATTTCGGACACAGCGTATGTGTTCTGGGAGGGCTAGTTGACATTATCATATGTAAACTTAACTTGTGCAGCGACTGGTGGGAAAAAATACCTCAGTTAATTATATTTAAGCTGAAATCAGGACAAGTCTGTATTACATGAATAAAGCAAACCAGTATCTTACCAGTAAAGTTTTGAAGTATGACGATTGTAATGCAGGTAAAGACGATTACAGTGACATACAGGAGTCGTGCATTATTAGACTTTAAAGAACTTGTGCATGTCTAATAACAGGGGCAATTCTAGGATTTTCATTTTAAGGGGGCTCAGCCCCCATTGAGAGTATAATATATATATATACAGTGGGGCAAAAAAGTATTTAGTCAGCCACCAATTGTGCAAGTTCTCCCACTTAAAAAGATGAGAGAGGCCTGTAATTTTCATCATAGGTATACCTCAACTATGAGAGACAAAATGAGAAAAAAAATCCAGAAAATCACAATTGTAGGATTTTTAAAGAATTTGTCTGCCATCTGCCCTGTACAGTGAAAACCGGGATTCATCCGTGAAGAGAACACCTCTCCAAAGTGCCAGACGCCATCGAATGTGAGCATTTGCCCACTCAAATCGGTTACGACGACGAACTGCAGTCAGGGGGAAACCCTGATTAGGACGATGAGCATGCAGATGAGCTTCCCTGAGACGGTTTCTGACAGTTTGTGCAGAAATTCTTTGGTTATGCAAACCGATTGTTGCAGCAGCTGTCCGGGTGGCTGGTCTCAGACGATCTTGGAGGTGAAGATGCTGGATGTGGAGGTCGTGGGCTGGTGTGGTTACACGTGGTCTGCGGTTGTGAGGCCGGTTGTATGTACTGCCAACTTCCCTGAAACGCCTTTGGAGATGGCTTATGGTAGAGAAATGAACATTATATTCACGGGCAACAGCTCTGCTGGACATTCCTGCAGTCAGCATGCCAATTGCACGCTCCCTCATAACTTGCAATGGTGGAGAACCGTGAGATATTGTACTGGTATCGCTACATGAACGCCCTTTCACAATTTTGTATCACTCCGCTTGTTCTAGTCGGGTCTATGTTTTTTTTTTAATTATTCACTGAGCTAATCGTAGAGTAGGTTAGTTAATATAAGAAGAAACGTCTAGCTTCGCGGTCTCTTTCTCTCTCATTTGAATGCATGTCTTGCCGCATTGTTTCTCTCTTATAACCTCATTATTTCTCACTAATAACCTAACTGAAGCAGCACATGCCCTTGCGCTACAGGAACGCCCTTTCACAATTTTGTATCACTCCGCTTGTTCTAGTCGGGTCTATGTTTTTTTTAAATTACTCACTGAGTGAATCGTAGAGTACGCTAGTCAATATAGGAAGAAACGTCTAGCTTCGTGCCTCTGGCCTAATCACAGCCATGCTGATATAGAGCCGGTATCATATATATATATAATAAAAGGGGTGGTATACTAAACATATATACCAAAAAGTTCTGTATTCCACTGTACTGCATAGATAGGTATAACATATAACTGAATAAGCCAAATTCAAGTCTTCATGATCTCTCTCACACACACACACACACACACCGGTTTACTGTACACACACAAAATTTTACTGTTTGCATTTCTAGTACAACCCTCTTTCCTTAGCTCAAGTATGCAAGCCACGTGCACTGGAATATGCATTACATTGAAAGTTACATTTTCAAATGAAAATGGCAAGATTATTGTTTTATAAAGTATGCGTTCATATGTGTTAAGCCTAGATTTTTGCTGGAGGAAACAGCTGTGGTGTGATGAGGGGTGTACGCAGCGAAAACTTAATAGTAGATGTGGAACCGATTGCTCCCCCATGATATTTTTGAAACTGTATTTATGACAAAGAACTGCGCAGATGCAGATATTATAACAATCTATCCATAAACACACACCTTGTCCTCTGTTTCACGCTCTGCGTCGCCGCGGTCTGCGGATTGAAAAATAATGCGCTGAAAGATGGGGAGGAGGACTGAGGCGATCACGAATTCATGTACATTTTATGGAGCTAATCGCAAAATTTTAGGGAGGCTGAGTAGTCATTTTTGGGGGGCTATAGCCCCCCTAAAAATGGCCTAGCGATGCCCATATCTAATAATGTAAGCCGTGTATGTGTGCTCTCTCATAGCTTTTTGCACAAGCACATTTCAGTATGGTCACATGTCTGACAAGTGTTTTATAATGGACATTCGCTGAAGAAGTGTATTTTTATAGGAGTTTGCTGCGGTCAGTGGTGTTTATATACATATGGGCATCAACACGGTTGTAGCTAGAAGGGATACAGCAAAAACCGGAAGCTAACAATAAATTACATTTTCTACCTGTAACTACTTTCTTAGTGTTACGGATAGATAACTCAGAATCCAGTTGCAAGTGAAGTAATTTATTGTGACAATAAATAGTAAACAGGATCGCAAGCCAAACGTGAGGAATCAGGTGAGTAGACGTGAACACACGGGGATTGCGAAGCCCTGACCCGATCCAGCTAGCGCAGTGGAATCCAGCGAGACTTTGATGATTTCCCACACTGGAAATAATCATAGGCAGGGATCCACCGGGCACACAGACTCTGGAGAGAACAACAAGCATGAGCAAGGACAAACAACGATCTGACAACATGCAGTACAACACACGAGACAGATAAAGACAGGACAGAACGAGCGGCAGGTGCAGCCACACTGATTAGCTCATCAGCCCCACGGTTGCCGGAGCAACGCTGAACGAGCAATCAGACAGGTAACAATACACAGGCACGCAGCAATGAACACATGGATCCATGAACCGTGACAGTACCCCTCCCCCTAGGAGCGCCTCCTGGCGCTTCCAGAGGAACCTACCTGTCGATTGTAATCATCGATAAGCGAATGATCTAATATGTCCCTAGCAGGGACCCAACTCCTCTCCTCCAGACCGTAACCCTCCCAGTCCACCAGGTACTGAAATCTGCGTCCCCTTCGCCTCAAGTCCAGAATGTGTTTTACCGAATAAGCGAGTTCCCCATCTATGAGTCGCGGTTGTGGGGGAACTGGGGCAGGCGGATTAATGGTAGAACGAAGAACTGGCTTTAATTTGGAGACATGGAAGACGGAATTAACTCTCCTGTACGCAGGAGGAAGTTTGAGGTGGACTGCCACCGGACTAATAATCTTGGTGACAGTAAACGGGCCAATAAATTTGGGAGCAAGCTTATTACAGACGGTATGGAAAGGAATATTCTTAGATGAAAGCCACACTTTTTGACCAACGACATAGACGGGAGGCTTTGACCTGTGGCGATCGGCCTGGGCCTTGGTGCGCGACCCCACCCGGAGGATGGCTTCTCTAGCCCTCTTCCAGGTGCGGTGGCACCTCTGGACAAAGGCGTGGGCAGAGGGGACCGCGACTTCGGATTCCATACTCTGAAAAATAGGTGGCTGGTAACCTATGCTACACTCAAACAGAAATAGGCCCGCAGATGACACTGGTAGGGAATTGTGTGCGTACTCCACCCACGAAAGTTGTTGACTCCAAGAGGATGGGTTCTGAGACACCAAACGCACGTTCCAAATCTTGGTTGGCCCTCTCTGTTTGACCATTACTCTGGGGATGGAACCCAGAAGAAAGACTAACAGTCGCCCCTAACAAATGACAAAACTCTTTCCAAAATTTGGAAACAAACTGAGGCCCCCTGTCAGAGACCACGTCCACTGGGAAGCCATGAATACGAAAGACGTGATCAATGACAGCAACCGCTGTTTCTCTGGCTGAGGGTATTTTGGGGAGAGGAATAAAATGAGTTGCCTTCGAGAACCGGTCCACCACGGTCAAAACTACCATGTTACCCTGAGACAGCGGGAGTCCCGTCACGAAATCTAGCGAAATATGGGACCAGGGTCTCGAAGGAACAGCCAGCGGTTGAAAGAGTCCAGCTGGGGGTCGATTGGAAGCCTTAGAAGTGGCACAGACAGAGCAGGCCAAAAAAAATGTTGTATGTCACGGGCATAGATTGCCACCAGAACCGTTGTTTAATGAGAAAAACTGTTTGACTAACCCCCGGATGACAGGCTACTTTGGAAGAATGACCCCAATGGATGACATCGGACCGTAATCCTTCTGGCACAAATAAACAACTCGATGGGCTTTCGGGCGGAGGAGTTACCCCTTGTAAGGCCCTACGGACCTTCGATTAGATCTCCCAAGTCATAGCCGACACCACGATGTTCTGTGGCAGGATGGATTTGGGAGACAACGGGCGTTCAGATCTGTCAAAAATGCGGGACAATGCATCAGGTTTAATGTTCTTAGAACCTGGACGATAAGAAATTGAAAAATGAAAGCGACCGAAAAATAAGGCCCACCGAACCTGCCTAGAATTTAACCTTTTAGCAGACCTGATGTACTCCAGGTTCTTATGGTCGGTTCAGACTATAAAAGGTTCCTCCGAACCCTCCAACCAATGACGCCATTATTCCAAAGCCAGCTTGACTGCCAGCAACTCTCTATTACCAATGTCATATGTAGGATTTCTGTCTTCAAAACAGAAAGCATTTAATCTGAGCAGACACAAACGAACATTGAATCTCTGCATTCCACCGGGAAAACTAAAGGTTCTCCTCCCCAGCCATCTGCGGTCGTAAAACTACATACAGGGTCAGCTCAGTGTCTCAGCAGTTCCTGTCCGCTTTGGCTTATCTTCTCAAGAGGCTCAAAGGAAAGCACTAAGACCGCAATAACTGACCCCTGAATCTGGACTCATTTAAGCAACAGAACGTCAGGGTTGTTTCGTGACTGGCTTCAGCATAAATAAACCATCTAATAAACCACAGAACAAAGAACCTGGTATCTGGAAATGTTCCAGCTACAGACACTCCCGGACCCCATGACCGTTTATCGCATAAATTGATAATCCGATAAACAGAAAGCGACAGATTAATAGCTCCATGTCCAGCGAGAAGAATAGCAGGTCTATGACCAGGACCGTTTTTACAACCTCCTTGACCTCAGGGTTTCCTCTGTGCTCCCCCTTTCTCTAAATTCCAAGGAGAGATAATGGAACACGCCAAACTCACAGGATGATTTCAACAGACAATCATTTATGTGTATGAAAGGGCAACCATATTCACAAATAATTTGTTGTATGTCTTATATATGTTTGAGGAGTCAAAATGTAACCTTGCAACTTTAAACAATGTTTTGTTAACCCCTTTTAGCAGATAAAGCTATTAATATGTGAAGTTTAGTGTTGACTGAAAGCGTGGGATAATTGCCGAACAGCGGTCTGAATGGAAAATGGGAAGTATGTACAATACTTCCGCCTTGCAAGAAGTCGATTGGAAGATTGCGCCGTGGGACGGACTTATGCCGCAGATCAAAACCCAATGTAAGACAGACTAGCTTGCTTGCTTCTTCGCCTTTCGCCGTGTTAATAGCACTCCAACCTGTGCTCACACGCTTACCATCAAAGCGATCGGTAATCCAAAACTCACTTTGTGATTGCCAGAGATCTTCAAAAGCCTAAAGTCTTGCAAACTCAGACTTTTCAGAAGAACTGCTCAAGCCTCTGCTTCATCAAGAAACCAACCAATCTCCGAAAGGGAGTTCCCAGAAACCACATCATCCAGATGCCTGACCAGTAACCAATCAAAAGCCGGGATTCCTTCAAGCAGCCAAACAAGAAAACGTCACCCAAACGCAAGTAAACGAACAAAATCTTCTATCTGCTGAACTGGTGCAGAGCTCATTTTAAGCAGTAAACATAAGCCAAGTCTCTGCTTTATGGGTTTTCTCAGCTTGCAAGTACAAGAACTGTATTGAATATCTTGCTAAAACTTTGGGCTTTCCTCAGAACTCCGTTAACACCATTTCCCTGAACCTTTGTGTGTATGTGTGTGTGTGTGTGTGTGTGTGTGTGTATGTGTGTTTTAGCTTAGTATAATGTAATCTAGAATAGCCAATAAATTCTTGTTTCATTTGTAAAGAAGTATTGTCTGGTGTCGTGACATTTTTAAAGTTAAGACTCTGCCTAGATCCTTGTTACCTTGCTCAAAATTAATAAGATTACCATTCTGTTTATGTGTCGTTGGCCACGAAGTAATATGAACAGAATCGTTAATATACACGGACGTTAACGTCTCGCGGAACGAGTAGTTGAGAAAGTGTAAACTATCAAATTTGAAATCAGTTCTAATCAGGTTGACTTCGAATTTTCAGATTTGAGTCCTCTCAAAACCTGAATTAATTAATAATAATTAATTCCCTAAGAAAAGTAATCTGACATTACACATAATTACATTCTGCAGGAGACAAACGATGAGAAAAATACGCGCATGGATGCACCTTACCGTCTGTGGAAGAATGCTGGGAAAGAACCGCACCAACCCCCACCTCTGACGCGTCGACCTCCACCACAAACTGACGAGATGGATCAGGGGCCACCAGAATGGGAGCTGAAAGAAAGCAACTCTTTAGTTTTGAAAATGCAGCTTCCGCCACACCTGGCCACCTGAACGTCGTTTTGGTGGAGGTCAAGGCAGTCAAAGGGGTGGCTAGCTGGCTGTAATTGCGAATGAAACGCCGGTAAAAATTGGCAAAGCCCAGAAACCTCTGCAGGGCCTTGAGAGGAATCCGGGGTTGGCCAATCTACCACAGCCATGCGCACTCCTTCGGACGACACGATGTACCCTAGGAAAGGAACAGATTGTGCATGAAAAACGCATTTCTCTGCCCATTCTCTAGCAGCCTCTGAAGCACTGACCTGACGTACTGAACATGTTCCTGGAGAGAATGAGAAAAAATCAATATGTCATCCAGGTAGACATATATGAACTGATCGACCACGTCCCTCAGCACATCATTGACCAGTGCTTGGAAAACCATGGGAGCATTAGAGAGCCCAAACAGCATAACAAGATACTCAAAATGCCCCCTGGAGGTATTAAAAGCGGTCTTCCATTCATCCCTCTCCCTTATGCGAACCAAATGATAGGCATTGCGAAGATCCAACTTTGTGAAAAAGGAAGCAGCCTGCAGACTCTCGAAGGCTGAAGACATCAATGGCAAAGGATAGGTAATCTTCTCCGTGATGCTGTTCGACCCTCGATAGTCAATACAAGGATGAAGGGAACCATCTTTCTTTTCCACAAAGAAAAACCCCGCACCTGCAGGAGAAGAAGAGGGATGGATGATCGTGGCTGCCAGAGAAGACCACCGGAGCCAAAGGGGAGTCGGTGATGAGGAAGGACATGTTCTCAGTGTGGTTGCCTGACGTAATGAGCCTCACCAACTGCGTGGAATGGGTGACAGGTGAGAGAGACTGCCCGCAGAGTGCACTAACTGAGATGGTGAGTCGAGTGGAACCATATTAATTCCCAGTTTCTTGCGATCCAGGAAATTTCCCTCTGAACCAGAGTCAATGAGAGCTTTACAATGGAATGTGTCCTGACCAATGAGTAGTTGAACTGAGAGAAGCGTTACTTCAGAGGAGGTTTTCTCCACCGCGACTCCGCCCGCCAGTAACCTCCTATCTACTGACGGGCTTTGGCTTTTACCAGGCAGCGTGCTACAATGTGACCCGCAGCACCACAGTACAAACATAGGCCCAAGCTTCTGCGTCTCTCCTTCTCCTCCCGTGAAAGACAGGCTCTGCTCACCTGCATAGGCTCGGGATCGGAGAGATAATCAGAGGAAACCCTCGTCGAAGCGGCGAATTGATCACCACTCTTACCCGCCGACATCTGTAGAGCTCGCTCATCACGCCGTCGCAGTCTATTGTCGACTCGGATAGCCAGATCGATCAACCCGTCAAGTGAGGTGGGTAGTTCTAATGTGTAGATTTCATTGGTGATACGATCGGCCAGTCCATGCCTAAAAATGTCCCACTGCGCTTCCTGATTCCACTTACTCTGCCGCCAAAGTGCGAAACTCAATCGAGTAATCAGTGACAGCGATTTCCCTGGCGTAACTCAGCCAACTCCCACGCAGCCTCCCTGCCGGATGCCGCCCGATCAAAAACTTTCCTGAGTTCGTTCGAAAAGGACTGGAATGACACACAACAATGATGCTTTTGCTTCCACACCGCTGTTCCCCAGAGCGCCGCACGTCCAGTCAGCAGCGTAATTACAAACGCCACCTTGGACTCCTCTGTGGGAAAAGACGAAGGCTGGAGAGCAATATGAAGAGAACAGGTCGCCAGAAATGATCGACATAACAGGGGCTCACTGGAGTAGACTGTTGGAGGCGGTAGGCGGGGCTCAGCCCGCCGGCTGGGGAACTCCACAGGTGAGGCCATTGAGGAATTGAGCGCAGTGGGCCATTGGGCTGCTTCAGACCTTAGCTGTCGAAATTGGGTGGTCAAATCCAAGACTTGCGTTATCAGAGTCTGTACAGCTCGACCGGTAGCCAGGATCTGCTGTTCCTGCTGCTCCATGCGAGCACTGCTTCCGGAAAGAATGTCTCTGAGCTCCGCGACACTTGCTGGATCCATCCTGGTCAGATCGTTCTGTTATGGATAGATAACCCAGAATCCAGTTGCAAGTGAAGTGATTTATTGTGATAATAAATAGTAAACAGGATCGCAAGCCAAATGTGAGGATTCAGGTGAGTAGACGTGAACACACGGGGATTGCGAAGCCCTGACCCGATCCAGCTAGGACAGTGGAATCCAGAGGGACTTCGATGATTTTCCACACTGGAAATAATCTGAGGCAGGGATCCACCGGGCACACAGACTCTGGAGAGAACAACAAGCATGAGCAAGGACAAACAACGATCTGACAACATGCAATACAACACACGAGACAGATAAAGACAGGAC
Source organism: Sinocyclocheilus grahami (assembly GCF_001515645.1). NCBI lineage: Eukaryota > Metazoa > Chordata > Actinopteri > Cypriniformes > Cyprinidae > Sinocyclocheilus > Sinocyclocheilus grahami. The sequence goes on from NW_015505302.1 coordinate 785,235, forward strand.
AGAACGAGCGGCAGGTGCAGCCGTGCTGATTAGGTTGTCAGCACTGCGGTTGCCGGAGCAATGCTGAATGAGCAATCAGACAGGTAACAATACACAGGCACGCAGCAATGAACACACGGATCCATGAACCGTGACAATTATGCAAAAATAGTAATTATTGTTGTACATTGTGAGAAAACTTATGCTATATTGATGTGCGCATGCCCAGTCGTTTTTGCTGTATGCCATCTAGCCTTGGGTTGGGTACCGAAACCCGGTGCCGTACCTATGTAACCGGTATGTACTAGAACAGAATCAGAACGCAGATTTCGGTGCCTCATTTCGGTGCCACCAATGCTTGAGCGAATATTTCGATTGAAATATTTGTTCTCTGGTTCTCCGAAACGGACATACGGATCACTGGCACCGCACGAAAAATCATTTCCCGACTGAGAAAATTCACGAAGGCAAGTCGGAAAGCTCTAATAATACAAATCCAACACATCTTTGTAGTAACACGAGTGTTCATGTTGTTTTGACATTCCAACTTAAAATCACAACTTGGGAAATGAGAACATCTGTGGAGCGTGTGAATGCAGTAATTACACTTGCTCTGATGGCAGCAAGTAGATACCATTCTATACTGTAAAAAGCATATGGTAAAAAGGCTATGTCGATTAGCAATGGATTATAAATATACTTAATTATGATGAAAATACCAAATATGGCTTGAATAACACAGATAAACTATACATTGTCGCAGTCGAGAGTTTAATGTCTTTGTTTTATCATTTAAAATGTTTATATCTTCTGTTTACTCAGTTACAGCGATAGCAATGCCTTTGTCCATATTAGGGATTTCCTGAGTCCTTTTCCTTCTTTGATACTTATGTGGAGTTTCTGCGCGAGGGCGCCCTCTAGCGTCCAGTATGAATGAAACAGACATTAAATGTGTTTATAGCGCTCAATAATGGCCAATCCATCCTATTTTGGGTAATTAATTTAATTTTATAATTTTTTTTTTCTTTTTTTAAGTATTGGTTCAGGCACCAGAACTGTTTTAAAAGTATCGATTTGGCACCGGTATCGGAAAAAACCCAAACGATACCCAACCCTATTCTAGCCTTAACCATTCAACACTCTGATAGAGGAACTGTTTACCAGTCATGTTGAGCTGCCTTCAGATCACCACATTCGACAAATTCAGAATGTTTTATTTGCTTTTTTAATTCGTGTTTCACTCTGTTTAATAATTATGAATGGATCATGTAGGCTATATGTATATACAATCAGGTTAAGGTGACTGGTATAGTGGTCTATTGGCATCTCCATGTGGTCCTGTTTGGAATTGCAGCTTGACTAAGGACAGTGTAGAGAGGCTGAACTTGAAGGCTTCAGGTCAGAATAAAATTGCACGACAAACAGGGACATTCGTGTAGATTTAACAGTAAAATGTTAACTATTTTAATTTAATTCAAGGTCAGAGATTTCTCTAATAATTGTGTTATCAAATTTGTTGATTTTAGTTTCAAAAAAGGCTACAGAAGAACGTAGGAAGAGGAAAGGAATAAGTCCTGGGTAATTTAGTATCATTGAGATACTATTATATTTTTTATTCATGTTTGGAGTCAGTTTTTATTTTAAGAGTTTCTGTTTTCATAGTTAATTTAGTTGTCTTGTCAACTAACTGAAATAAAGGTTTATTGTATTTTATTTTTTAGAGGTCGAAAGATAGTGGATTTTACTGATACCGATAGCTAGATTGGACCACAATACCGATTAATCAACTCTCACACTTTAATTGCTTCTATTCTAGAACACGTGATGATTATCTAATCAAAATAACAACATATGGCAGTCGCACACCGGGCAAAAATGCAGCGCCGCGTGGGAAAACTCACAGGTGTCGCACACACACCGGTCACGTTCAGTTCAAGCGGCGGTCTAAACAGTTTATTTAATCACCTTACAGCAAAGGTCCACTTCAAGAATGATCAAAAAAGCTGCATTGATGAGTTTGAAGTTTGGCGTTTAAAAAAAAAACAAAAAAACAACGAGAGAGCAGAGACAGACAACACAGACAGAACATTGGGGTTGATAGACAAGGCTGCGCGTTCAGAGGCAGCCTCCTTGGCTGGGTCGGGGCAGGACAGAAGTTCACAAATGACCTCCCTGGCAGACACAAAGCACACAAAGAATTCACTAACGGCCTCCATAGCCGTGACAGGACGAGCAGGGAGCTCGCAAACAGCCTCTATAGCTGTGACAGAACGAGCAGTGAGCTCGCAAACAGCCTTCATAGCTGTGACAGGATGAACAGGGAGTTCACGAATGGCCTCTATAGCTTTGACAGGATAAACAGGGAGTTCATAGGCGGCCTCCTTGGCCGGAACAGGACAAGCAGAGAGTTCATAGGTAGCCTCCTTGGCCGGAACAGGACGAGCAGAGAGTTCATAGACGGCCTCCTTGGCCGGAACAGAACAGGCAGAGAGTTCGTAGACAGCCACCTTGGCTGGAGAAAGACAGACAGAGAGTTCATAGACGGCCTCCTTGGCCGGAACAGAACAGGCAGAGAGTTTGTAGACGGCCTCCTTGGCCGGAACAGGACAGGAAAAAGGTGCGTTGCTGGACGCCTCCACCACGCAAGGAACTGAGGCAAGTGTCGCCATCTCGGGAGGTTCTGCAGCCTGTGCCGCCCCCTCTGAAGAGACTACAGTTGACACCATGGCCTCTGGGAGCACAGCAGTGAACATCGCTACCTCGTGTGGTTCTGCAGTGTAAGCCGTCACCTCTGGAGATGTCGTAGCCGATGCCGCTGCTTCTAGCAAATCAGTGGTGGAGTACGCGGCCCAGATACACCATAAAGCAACCCCCCATATGGAAAGTGCTGCAGACAGGGGAATGAGTTCATGAATAGATGAGTGAGAGTGAGTGGGTTTGGGGACACCAGCGGTGCGTGCAGACACCAGCGGGGTATCCCTCACACTGGCTACCAGACTGGGATACCGAAGGGCTGACCTTGAGAATCTGGGTGTGACAGACAGGACGTGACATGACTCTGGATGATCAGCTGTGATGCAACGAGATTCTGGATGAATAACTGAGGCGTGACGAG
>NW_015505302.1:789710-800313 GCF_001515645.1 Sinocyclocheilus grahami
TCGCTGAACAATACTCGGCAGAGGGAAGGGATCAGAGTGAGTGTTAAATAGTGAGGGAGTGATATGAAACAGCTGGGTGCAATCAGTGTAAACAGCTGTGTGCAATCCGTGCAATGCATGATGGGAAATGTAGTCCGGGGTGATGTGCAACAGTGTGTAGTGCGAGAGTCAATGAAATTGGAAGTTCATGGACCGGATTCGTGACAGGCGCTCTGCAGCGCAGCAGGATTTCTTTCAGCTGTATGAACATATCAGTTTGCTTTCTCATGTCACAGCTTTAAATCTGCAACTTCGCTGCTAACAAATCCATTAATGTGACCAGCTGGGAATAAACTAATAGAAATAGATGGTAACAACTGTGACATTAAGCATTTTGAGTAAGCATGTTTTGGGCACATTGTTTTAACCATTTGAGGTGCTACTAATGTTCACGTCCTCTCAGCCTTGATAGCAAACATACTGCTGTCCATTTCTCCACTAATGCAGCATCTAAACAACAAATTAATTACCTAGTAATGATATGAAAACATGCACTACAGTATAATGTGTACACAGGTGTCCCGCTCTGTGCAGCGTGTCACGTGTCAAAACAAACAGCACGTGGTGTCAGTGATTCAGCCTCTAGAGGCCGCTCTTGCTTTCGTATTGTATAATGACAGCGGACCTTCTCAGCCACTCCAGCAACGGATGCAACCTGGAAAAACTATCAGAATGGATTTTTGCCAATTGTTCCAGCAGTCAACTATCGGTTCCAATAAATCGATCGACCTCTAGATTTTATTTCAAGTAACACAATTTTTAATGGTTTTAGTTAGTTTAGTTTTAGGAAGTAAATAACACAGAGTGATCCCCTGTTGTACACAAATAAATATATAATACTGAAAATGCTGTCCGTGTAAAACAGAATTCAAGCAAAGCTTATGCGAACTTGATTATTTAAATAATATATAGACTATAATTGTATATGTACATATACTACTATAATGTAACTATAAATATTCTGAGCTCCCAAACAAGCAGAGAAATATAATAATTACGGGTAAAAGCTATTGAATAGTTATGTAAAAATCTGATCTCTGATTTTGGGGGAAAATGGTAAAGAACTTGATTTATTCTTCAACAGGATACAAAAGCAACTCACCAACTGTGAGAGATCAAGGAGAGGGACAGAAAATCATATGCAAATTGTGAAATGCAACAATTATATCCAACCTGCAATTTAGAATCATGCATTCTCGGCTGCTTCTGTAATTGGCTATGTTTGAAGAGGGAAAATGTACAACAAGAAAAATAAGAGAATTAGAGATTGAAGGAGACAACTCAGCATTTAGTGCCTCTAAAGTTATCAGGGCTCAGATGCAACAGCCAATCAGAGTCGCCTGAAGAGGTGCAGAAGCGGAATGAAGAGGGAAGAAGGTGGGGTATGAGCAGGCAAAGGGACATGTACTATCATGAACTAGAACTTGACACTTTATTCAAACGGCAGCAGAAATCAGATTTAGTTTTTGGCACATTCATTCAGATCCATTTAGGAAACAGCTCTACCAATGTGGCATGTGTTGGCAACTGCCACTCCTTTACTTGGTATCCCAATATAGGTCATAAAATATAATTGTAAGCAGTATTTCCTGGACTGCTTTTCAGCGGCAGCGCTTCAATGTGTTGGGGAAAAAATAAATCATGCAATAATGGCAAGAAACATTTCTTTCTATAAGTTGTCCTTACTGGCTGCACACAATGCAGTGCACCCAGTCTAGTGCCCTTCACAAACAACTGACTGTAATGAATCAGTTCTTCATAGTGAGTTTGAAAACATACAACACGACTAGTGTAGCCCTACTCAGAAAAGCAGACCAGTCTGAATCAGTCTGAAGAATCCTTCACTAAACACTCAAGAGTGGTTACTCTGAAATCAACACCTGTTTTATAAACTGAACTGCAAAATATCAACTTGTTCTCTGCAAAAATTATAACGTTACTTCTCAAGCTCAGACAACCCATAGGGAAGAAAAATCAAAAGTGAGATCTCTTTAACATCTCAAATATTTATCCTAGACAGAAATGAGGTTACTTTAAGATCGAATGGAATGTTTTGCTTGAGTCTCCTGCTTCTCAAACTTGTCTCCTAAAATAAAAAACTCTAACAATCTCACAATGGTCTCCTTTAAAGCTTTAGAATAGATCTCAACAACATCACACACTGTGCTCAGATATTTCTCCTTGGCTAGAGACTCTGGTGGTCTCACATTTGTCTCCTCCAAAGTTTCAAACAAGATCTCAACAGCATCACACACTGTGCTCAGATATTTCTACTTTGCTTGAGACTCTGGATCTCTCACATTTGTCTCCTCAAAAGTTTAGATTAGAGATCTCAAGAACATCACACACTGTGCTTAAATTTTTCTCTTTAGCTAAATAATCTGGAGGTCTCATATTTGTCTCCTCTAAAGCTTCAGAAGAGATCTCAACAACTTACAAAGTGTGCATGAAGTCAAGTACTTGAAAGGCACTAAATAAAGGGGGGAAATCATAAATTCAGAGTTAAAGGCTATATCGAGAGAGAACTTATACAGAAATAAGGATAATGCTACTTTTTCTAGGACAATGTTTATGTACTTAGGCACATAATTTGTTGTTGGAAATAGTAATGTACCGGATGCCTTAATCAAAACTGATTTACAGAAAATGTAACCCTGGAGTTTTTTTGCTGAAAGGCACATAAATGGCTTATGACTCAGTCTTGATTATTAATTGACTAATTTGATTATTAATACATATTATATGGAAGAAATGTTTGAGCTCATATTAGGCATTTGACTTGGTGCACACTTTGTAAAGTTATTGAGATCACTTCTGAAATTTAGAGGAGACAAATGTGAGAGCTCTCGAGTCTTTAGTGTAGGAGAAAAATCTGAGAACATTGCTGTAATGTTGTTGAGACCTCTTCTAAACTTTTGAGGAGACAAATATGAGAGCTCCAGAGTCTAGGTAAGGAGAAATACCTGAGCACAGTGTGTGATGTTGTTGAGATCTCTTCTAAAGCTTTAAAGGAGACATATTATGCCTCTTTTTACAATATGTAATATAAGTCTCTGGTGTCCCCAGAATGTGTCTGTGAAATTTCAGCTCAAAATACTCCACAGATCATTTATTATATCATTTTGAAAATACCCATTTTGAGTAGAAGCAGAGACACGCTGTTTTTCGGGCCTGTCTCTTTAAATGCAGATGAGCTGCTGCTCCCCGGCCCCTTTTCCAGAATAGAGCTGCGCCATTACAGCTCGTATCTGCTAAAAACATCTGTTTTGGTTCTGATTATCATGCTTATCGCACTGAAATCATGCGTTTTAAACCACATGAGTTTAAACTTCTGATAAACGGTTTTCTGAGAGCACACATCCAAAGGACACGGACATTCACACACAAGTTTACGTTAAAAACACACGAGTTACAAAAACAGTCGGTTATGTCTGTGAAGGTAAACAGCTGGAAAATAAATGTTTATTTTAGATCTGTGTGGCAGCAGCAATATACATGAAATAAATCAATAAATCCACTGCTCTCTTGTCTCCTCTGAAGCTGGGACTCTAAATAGTGTTCTGTGCTCGTCTGTGCAGCCAATGACAGAACAGTTAGCATGTTTTGCTCAAACTTTCGCCATTGGCATTAAAACTAGTACACCGTTGTCGCTTGCGAAAACACAATAACGTCGCCGTGGGTGTAAAATTACAAGGTCGGTAATATTATAATGAGATCCCTTTGCCACGTCACCAAGGGAGCGAAATCAGACATGCTCGTTTTTTCAGAGCTTGCAGAAAAAGGCTTACCAAAACAAAGTTACTGGGTTAATATTTTTCACGTTTCCTTGGTTGATAGATGCACCGGGGACCTGATTACAGCACTTAAAACCTGGAAAAGTCAGATTTTCATGATGTCACTTTTAAAAGAGACAAATGTGAGAGATCCAGTCTTTAGCTAAAGAGAAAAATCTGAGCACAGTGTGTGATGTTACTGAGATCTCTTCTAAACTTTTGAGGAGACAAATGTGAGAGATCCAGATTCTTTAGCTAAGGAGAAATATCTGAGCACAGTTTGTAAAGTTGTTGAGATCTCTTCTAAAGCTTTAAAGGAGACCATTGTGACAGTGTTAGTGTTTTTGTTAAGCAGGAGACTCAAGCAAAAGTATCCATTCAATCTTAAGGTAACCTCATTTCTGTCTAGGGGAAATATTTGAAATGGTAAAGAGATCTCTTTTTTTATTTTATTTGTTTTCCCTCTGGTTAGCTTCAGTGTCATTTATCTAGAGCATTTCAATCAAAGACAATACATGCATTGTCATATTTGAAGTTGAATTATGTAGACAGTGTTTTATTGCACAGTGATTTAACAGAGGAAACCATAACCTATATTTACATACATGCAAAAATGAGCTATACAAGACAAAATTGAAATACTAAACAAAGCAAAAAAATAAATAAAAAAATAACACTGGTACACTAGTGTTACATTTGTTAAAAAACGGTATTGTTCTTATACTAAACATCTTGTAAGTCCTTTCTAGTGTGTTTGGGAAATGTGGTGTATACAATGCTGGACATTGAAGATTAATTTAAACATTTAAACTAGTAACCCTTGATATTCTGAAATGTTTAATGCTATTTAAGCAACTGTGACCTGCGCTCCCCATGAAGACGCGGAAGTTTCAGCAAAGGAGAAATGGATTTGCAGCACTAAAAATCCCTTGCAGTAGCTCTGCTACTAAATTTATTTTAAAAAATGGCTATCCTTGTACAGCTATGATCAGCTGTTTCTCCGTCTTGGCTTAGCTTTCAATTTTGTTACGGGAATCTCTACCTGAGCATAGAGTAACCTCTGTCAGAGCCATAGCCTTGTGGGCAGCACATCAACATGAATGCACAACTGCACCTCAGACAACATGGGTTCAAATCCCAGCTAAAGGTACTTTCCTGCTCCTGTTCAATTCTCACCTGTCCAATTGTTTCCTGTCTCTACTCCTACTGTCCTGACCATTAAAGGTGGAAAACCCCATTGCAATAAAAAAAGCAACAGCAACCTCTGAGCAGTAAAACATTTTTTTTTTATAATGGAGTCTACAGCAAGACAATAAAGAGATCTCCCATGTTTCTCACACGTTTCTCTGCCATTGTCATTTTGGATTCCTTTCTTTCAGAAATTTCTCATGTCTCAATTGTGTCTACTTTAATTTCTCCTAAGAATTTTTAGCAGAAACATCTGAGACACTGTTGAGACTAAAATGAGAAATACACGAGAATTACAACTAAGTCTCCTGAGGTTAGAAAGAGTAACCACTGAGCAATAAAATATTCCTATAATGGAGTCTTGCTGGTACTTTCCTGCTCCTGTTCAATTCTCACCTGTCCAATTGTTTCCTGTCTCTACTCCTACTGTCCTGACCATTAAAGGTGGAAAACCCCATTGCAATAAAAAAAGCAACAGCAACCTCTGAGCAGTAAAACATTTTTTTTTTATAATGGAGTCTACAGCAAGACAATAAAGAGATCTCCCATGTTTCTCACACGTTTCTCTGCCATTGTCATTTTGGATTCCTTTCTTTCAGAAATTTCTCATGTCTCAATTGTGTCTACTTTAATTTCTCCTAAGAATTTTTAGCAGAAACATCTGAGACACTGTTGAGACTAAAATGAGAAATACACGAGAATTACAACTAAGTCTCCTGAGGTTAGAAAGAGTAACCACTGAGCAATAAAATATTCCTATAATGGAGTCTTGCTAAAGATTGCAGCAAGAAAATAAAGATATATTCTGTTTCTTCCAACACATTCTCTGTTTTGACTCTTTTTTTTCTCAAATATTTCTCATGTCTCATTTGTGTCTACTTCCATTTCTCCTAAGGAATTGTAGGGGAAACATCTGAAATGCTTCCCCTACAAAACCATGCTCCACTTCATCTGCCAGTGAATTCAACGATCTTATCAGATCTCAAGCTGCCATGTTTCAAACGATCCAAACGTACCACGCTTCCACCAATCCCTGCCTTGAAGCAATGAGTGACGGAGGGTGGGCGTGGTCAGTTCGGAATGCATTTTCAAATTGAATTTTGCTACACATATGCCACGGCGTCATGATGAAAATGCAATCCTAAGTGTTTTAACTGTTAGTCTAAATGCATTTAGGACAAATAGCATTTAAATGATCATTTTGCTACCATTTCTGCTTGAACATGTTACACATATCAAATCAATTTGTGTTATACCTTTTCATTTTCATTTCAACTTATAAAGCGTTCAAATGTGCATGCAATTTACATATTAAGACTACTGTTGGAAATGGCAAATGTAAATTATAAAATTTAATTTTCATTTTACTTTTGCACCGAACTTTGCACGTATGGGTAATGGAAAATGTAAATTTAAATACAGAAATACAATGCCATTTTGAATATTGCGTTGCCATTTTGAATATTGCATTGCCATTTTGCATATTGCATTTTAAATTGAATTTCACTACCTATATGCTTCCATAGTAGATGAAAACACATGCCCTCTCTTGTAAGTCTTGTGGTTACTGATTTTTATATACTCTTCTTTACTCTTGTAAAAAGAATGTGCACTTTTATTTAAAACCCCCCAACTTCTTGTTTTGATTTCCTGTGATGGTTCAAGTTAGTTATAGTCAGTCTCACCATATTTTGCACCATGGCAAAATGGTTATGACAAGTGTATCTGTTTTTATTCTTTGACCCTTTAAAATGAGATTCAAATTTTTCATTACATTCAGTTCTTCAAACACTCTCATGTCTAGCAGTATGATTGTGTCCCAGTAATTCTTGAAGTCATTTCAGAATGTACATTAGAGTGCATCTTTCTGAGGTTTCTGTTTGAAGCATGATCACTACATTGTCTAGCTTGCACTGCTCTTATCAGCTTCAGCATGCTAGAGGTATTATCTGATTCACACCATCAGACTGTAAGCTCATCTATGTGGGTTTCTGTTTCCACAGAAGTGTGTGTTTGTGTGTTCTCACCTAAATGTGTTGGTTTTATGAGCTAGATGGAGAGAAAAATAGTGCTTTTGTTTGTGTTCTGTGTTAGCCTTGCTTGTGAGTCAGCAGCATCTCTGGTAAACACACATGTCTCTGCTAGCCCTGAACAGTGAGATAAGACCAGCGCAGTGGATACACAGTGATTTGATTGCAGTTAGCCCACTGAATGGATGCTCCTCCCTGTCCAAAAGGAAATTAAATTCACCATGTCCACTGCCAAAGTTCTGCCATCCAAACACACTACACTGCAGCCAAAGCCAAGAGAGGTGACAACCATCTCAGTATATAAATACTTTGTGTGAAGTGTGAAATGTGGAAGTTGTTATGGTGTTAAGGTTGAGAAAACCTTAAACTGTAAACATCTCAAACTATATTCTAAATGGTTGAACTGCAACATACCAAACTAACAAAACCAAACTATAGAGACATTTTTTTTTTACCAGTAAACAAATAGTTCACACAGAAAACCTACATGGTATCATTATTTCCATATAACACAAAAGGGGGAGGGAGGAGGAGGGGGGACTCTTTTCTATATGCACTGTAAGACCACTCTGGAGTTGATGGTGTTTGCGAATAGAGTATTTTGCTAAGCGACAAAAAAATAAGAGAAGAACGATCCGGAACCAACTCTGTTGTCTCTGTACTCTTGTATTAGGTGTCATTTGATAAACACCAAAGCGAAAGCTGTTTGAAAACATGTAAATTATGTTTGACTTTTTTTCTTCTCTGTGACAAGTAGTGGTGTAAAGAGTACTAAGAAATTGTATTTAAGTAAAATTATTGCTACTTAAGAAATAATTTACTTGAGTACAAGTAAAAATACTGAAAAATAATATGACTCAAGTAAGAGTAAAAAAGTAGTTTGCTGAAAAACTACTCAAGTTACTGCATTACAAAGTACTTTGGTATTATTTTTCTATTTTTACCCAAAATGAGACGATGTGAGCATTATGGAGCATGGTTAACCCTAACCCTAACACTCACGGGGCCCTATCATACACCTGGCGCAATGCGGTGCCAGGTGCAATGCAAGTGTTTTTTGCTAGTTTCAGCCCAACGCAGTAGTCATTTTCATGTCCTGCGCCATGTTGTTTAAATAGCAAATGCATTTGCGCCCATTTGTGCGCCTATGGGCGTGCTGGTCTGAAAACGAGGTGTGTTCAGGTGCATTGCTGGCGCATTGCTATTTTGAGGCAACTGAAATAAACTGCACCATTGACCAACAAAAACCTGGTCTAAAGTCTGGCGCAATATTATTATTATTATTTATTTTTTGTTTGTTATTTAAAGGGTTAGTTCACCCAAAAATGAAAATTAGGCTGCGTTTTACTCACCCCCAATGCATCCGAATTGTATATGACTTTCTTCTTTCAGACGGATCCAGTCGGCAGTTATATTAAAAATTGTCTTTGATCTTTCAAGCTCTATCATTGCAGTCAGCGGGTGTTGCATGCATCAGTCCAAAAGAAGTTAAATAAAAAGCACCGATCCATAAAAAAAGTGTCTCACACGGCTCCGGGGGTGAACAAAGGCCTCCTGTAGCGAATCGATGCATTTTTGTAAGAAAAATATCCATATTCAAAACTTAATAATCACTTGAATCTAGCTTGTGCTCACTGTTGTAAACGGAAGCAGTTCCGAGGGAATGACGTATGAGGTCAGCTTTGCGCATGCGCCGCTCAGAAGTGACGCACGCAGCAGAGAGATCAAAACAAAACGGTCAAGAATTAGAAGTTCAAAACGAGGATTTGTAAAGTAGAATGTTGGAGGATTTTGATATAAGCCAAGAGGAGACTGGTTTTCCTTTGCTAAAGTAAGGAAATTTTGCTTCCTTTGATCCTGTAAACAAACGTTGGTTTTCACGAGACTCACCGGTGCATGCGCAACGCTGACCGCATACGTCATGCTCCCGGAACGGCTTCTGTGTACAACTGTTGGCGCAAGCTAGATTAAAGTGATTATTACGTTTTGAATATGGATATTTTTCTTACAAAAACGCATCGATTCGCTACAGGAGGCCTTTCTTCACCCCCCGGAGCCGTGTGAGAGACTTTTTTTTATGCATGGGCGCTTTTTATTTAACTTCTTTTGGACTGAAGCAATGCAACACCCGCTGACTGCAATGATAGAGCTTGAAAGATCAAAGACAATTTTTAATATTTAAGTAAAATTATTGCTACTTAAGAAATAATTTACTTGAGTACAAGTAAAAATACTGAAAAATAATATGACTCAAGTAAGAGTAAAAAAGTAGTTTGCTGAAAAACTACTCAAGTTACTGCATTACAAAGTACTTTGGTATTATTTTTCTATTTTTACCCAAAATGAGACGATGTGAGCATTATGGAGCATGGTTAACCCTAACCCTAACACTCACGGGGCCCTATCATACACCTGGCGCAATGCGGTGCCAGGTGCAATGCAAGTGTTTTTTGCTAGTTTCAGCCCAACGCAGTAGTCATTTTCATGTCCTGCGCCATGTTGTTTAAATAGCAAATGCATTTGCGCCCATTTGTGCGCCTATGGGCGTGCTGGTCTGAAAACGAGGTGTGTTCAGGTGCATTGCTGGCGCATTGCTATTTTGAGGCAACTGAAATAAACTGCACCATTGACCAACAAAAACCTGGTCTAAAGTCTGGCGCAATATTATTATTATTATTTATTTTTTGTTTGTTATTTAAAGGGTTAGTTCACCCAAAAATGAAAATTAGGCTGCGTTTTACTCACCCCCAATGCATCCGAATTGTATATGACTTTCTTCTTTCAGACGGATCCAGTCGGCAGTTATATTAAAAATTGTCTTTGATCTTTCAAGCTCTATCATTGCAGTCAGCGGGTGTTGCATGCATCAGTCCAAAAGAAGTTAAATAAAAAGCACCGATCCATAAAAAAAGTGTCTCACACGGCTCCGGGGGTGAACAAAGGCCTCCTGTAGCGAATCGATGCATTTTTGTAAGAAAAATATCCATATTCAAAACTTAATAATCACTTGAATCTAGCTTGTGCTCACTGTTGTAAACGGAAGCAGTTCCGAGGGAATGACGTATGAGGTCAGCTTTGCGCATGCGCCGCTCAGAAGTGACGCACGCAGCAGAGAGATCAAAACAAAACGGTCAAGAATTAGAAGTTCAAAACGAGGATTTGTAAAGTAGAATGTTGGAGGATTTTGATATAAGCCAAGAGGAGACTGGTTTTCCTTTGCTAAAGTAAGGAAATTTTGCTTCCTTTGATCCTGTAAACAAACGTTGGTTTTCACGAGACTCACCGGTGCATGCGCAACGCTGACCGCATACGTCATGCTCCCGGAACGGCTTCTGTGTACAACTGTTGGCGCAAGCTAGATTAAAGTGATTATTACGTTTTGAATATGGATATTTTTCTTACAAAAACGCATCGATTCGCTACAGGAGGCCTTTCTTCACCCCCCGGAGCCGTGTGAGAGACTTTTTTTTATGCATGGGCGCTTTTTATTTAACTTCTTTTGGACTGAAGCAATGCAACACCCGCTGACTGCAATGATAGAGCTTGAAAGATCAAAGACAATTTTTAATACAA
>NW_015505302.1:800391-804178 GCF_001515645.1 Sinocyclocheilus grahami
TTTTTTGTTATTTAAAGAGCACGTTAGTTATATGCGCCTATAGGCGGGTGCACAACGCACGTACACTTTTCTTATTACACACACACGCAGCAGCACAAAAACATTTTTAAATTTTTTTAAATTAAGGATTAAAATGTAAAAGATTATTATTGTGTACATAAATATAAAATTGCCTACATGTCATAATGGAATAATGGATCATAAGACTTACGAGTATAAGAATTACGCGCACAAGCAGATCCGTTCCCTCACTAGAGAAGCGTTCTGTTTTTCCGCTTGTAAATTCTGCCATGTAAACAGCGAATCCGCCATAAACCATGCGCTTGGATCGTTAAAATACTACCCATGTACTTTAATGTCTGTTTCACAAGTGAGACCCAGGAAATCCCTTATATGGACAAATGCATCAGATATCACTACAGCTGAATAACATGCAGATAAAGATGCTTTGACTGATGAAACGTGGAAGACAATAAACACCCAATTGCAATGCAATGCTAATTGACATAGCTTGTATCACAGTAAAGATTTTTATAAAAAAATATTTTCTGTCTCACTGTGATAAGAAGCAATATGGAACCACAGAAGCTCACTGTTTCAAACACGACGTTACATGATGTTACATGATGATCAAATATGATGTTATATAGAGATTTTTGAGCAAAACATGACATTAGTCTCATAAATTGTCATGTTTGACGCTATGTTAAGCAAACATGCTACCTATCCCTGATGCCAGGAGCTACTGTTTTATAACTAATTTTGAAAAGTACATCCACGCATAAGATTATGTGGTTGTTTTTAAGAAGGGCAAAAGCAAAGAAGGGTAAGTAAGGGTTTAAAAGAAAAGAAAGAGTTTAAAACAGTGTGAATTGAAATGTACCAGTAAAAAAATAATGTGGTGTATGAGTAAGGTTGGGCATCATTTGAATTTTTATGATTCCGATTCTTGTCAATTCCTAATTTCGATTCCAATAAGGTAAAACATAATAATAAATCAAAAAAAAATCTTAGATATCATTCACATTTATTATAACTCTTATTGCAAAATATTTCCTTGTTAGCTGAATACTATCAATGAAAATCAACAGACTAAAGAACACTTACACAAGGATGTGTGTCCAGCAGAGAAAACAGCCTGTAAGTCTTCTTGACTTGAATAGTTTAAAATTACATTGAAATTGTAGTTTGTAATAAAAACAAAGGTGGACTCCAGGCACATTTTCGATAGGACATTTTATTTAACATGTTAACCCATACCTAAGCTTGGGAATCCAAAATCTATTCCAATTCTGGAATAGAATGCTTAAGGTCAGGAATCGTCTAGTTGTTACAAAATTAAAATTTAGATTCCTCTTATTGATTCCTTTGTGCGCTTTTTAATATGACTTTAAACCATTCAAGCACAAGAAGACTCATGCTCTGGTTTCTGTACTGCAAACATAGGGGCATAGCCATTATTTCAGAAATAAGGGGGACAGCAATGTAAAAAAAAAAACTTTTGACTTGTCAAATTGACAGGCTTTATTTTTTCTTATGCATTATAATTGGATAATAAATCAAATGCACTGCTGGATGATAACCAATAATTTGTATTCTATAAAATTTTTTATGTATTTTCCTAATGACAATTTTAGAATTGGTTTATACAAACACATAATAAGGCAGAATATTTTCTATACTGAATTAAATGTTACGTCAATTAGCACTGCATTATTCATATACTATATTTATTACCTTGAAATTACCTGAAATTAAAATTTTAAGTACAGCAATAGCGGGATGCCTTTGTCCATATTAGGGATTTCCTGCAGGTCATAAGTTATTACTTCTACAAGGCCGTTTTGGACTTTCTGCGTGGCAGCGCCCTCCGGCTTCGAGTATGAATGAAACATGCACTGCATGAGAGTGTTCAGCGCTCAGTAATGTTCATATCTTCTCGTTTGGATATGGATATGAATAAATCGTCCGGTCATACATAGACTATCTTGTTTCTTCACCTATGTGCTCACACATCCAAAGCACGCACACAGAAAAAGTTATTTTAAATGCATCTGATTGACAGATAAATCATGGTTGATCTATCAGCCAGATGCACGAAAAATGCATGCACTCTTATTTCAATGTTGTTGTTAATGTTGAGGTTATTTTAGCTTCATACACTTAGTTTAACTGCACTGTTAAAGAGGGATTTTTACCATTCAACAGAATTATGTGCATGTATTTTAGACACTTACATTGTTTTTGCTCCATCCATGCATTCTATTAACCGAGTTTCTATTTACTTATAGTGCTTTGTAATATCGACGGTATGACCCAATTCAGGAGCTGACAAAACTACGATTTAAAGTCAGAGCATAGCTCACATTCACACAATACTGAAAAGCTAACGATGCTGATTCAAAACGACAACACCGGTGATTGACAGTCAAAGCAAAGCGCGGTTTGAACGGCCCGTCCCCCCAGCTGAACTGGAAGTTTTGATTGGTTTTGTACCCGAATCAGACCTGTCTGTTATTGGCTGAAGCGCAGGGCTCCACCCCAGAAGTTTGAAAAGTGCCCATCAAATACCGGCTCGCTCTGTTTCTCCATCAGCACCTTTATTGTCTATTTTTTTTATACTTTGTACTAATACATGTAGCGAAGTTGAATACTTTAGTTGTATTCTACTCAAGTAAAAGTACCACAATTTAATTATATTCAAGAAAGTAGAAAAGAAAACGTAAAAATGTACTCAAGTACTGTAACGAAAGTATTTGTAATTAGTTACTTTCCACCTCTAGTGACAAGTGAGTGTCAGAAACAAAAAATGTACATAGTGTCTTTTGTCCCGGAGTAAAATGTATTTCTGCTTTTCTAAAAGTGCCTTTTCTACTGCCAGAGAGTGAATCTGCATCTTCATTCAACCCATCTGTCATTTTTTTGGTGCATTTATTTGAACAGACAAATCTTATTTAAACTTTCATGCTGAACATTCATAATGGTATGGCCTAAGCTGGTTTGCTGGTTAAAATGGTCTCACCAGGCTACCCAAGCTTGTCTTCAGCTAGTCTAGTTGACCTCTCAGACTGGCCAAGCTGGTGTTTAGCTGGGTGACCATTGCCAACTCCACAAAGCAATATAAAAGGTAATCTGTTTCACTGTACTATAGTGTATATATATATGAACACGTAGGCCCAGTTTCACAAACGAGGCTTAGCTTAAGACAGGACTAGGCCTTAGTTAAATTAAGATATTTAAGCAACTTTTACAAAAATGCCTTAGAAGAAAACATTACAGGTGTGCATCTTGACACAGAACAATGAAACTGACATATTTTAAGATATGTCAGAGCAAGATATTTTCAGTTGAGACAGCTCAAACATGCATTTTAGTCCGGGACTAGCTTAAGCCTTGTCTGTGAAACCGTGGGATAGACTTTTATTGGCTGAAAATCATCCTCTCTGTTGCAGATTTCAAATCTCCATTTTGCATATTTAATTATTAGAAATGTAAGAACTTGTGTTGGTGATTTCAGAATATTTACATACCATTTGTCAATCTGATGCAAATAAGATTTCAGAAATTTGCTCTGAAAACCACTTACATGGTATTTTGTTTCATTTTCATTGGCATTTGGCATCTGGGGTCACTATTAACTGTTGAAAAGCTCTGACTGGAAAAAGTGGAAAAGGTGAGGATTTATCGAAATGTCTAATTTTATATTTCATAGAAACCGAATACTGATTTGGAACTTGAGGGTAAGGAAATGGGTGAACTCCCTTTATTAAACAGACTGTTTCGCTTG
>NW_015505302.1:810782-838214 GCF_001515645.1 Sinocyclocheilus grahami
GATATAAGCCAAGAGGAGACTGGTTTTCCTTTGCTAAAGTAAGGAAATTTTGCTTCCTTTGATCCTGTAAACAAACGTTGGTTTTCACGAGACTCACCGGTGCATGCGCAACGCTGACCGCATACGTCATGCTCCCGGAACGGCTTCTGTGTACAACTGTTGGCGCAAGCTAGATTAAAGTGATTATTACGTTTTGAATATGGATATTTTTCTTACAAAAACGCATCGATTCGCTACAGGAGGCCTTTCTTCACCCCCCGGAGCCGTGTGAGAGACTTTTTTTTATGCATGGGCGCTTTTTATTTAACTTCTTTTGGACTGAAGCAATGCAACACCCGCTGACTGCAATGATAGAGCTTGAAAGATCAAAGACAATTTTTAATACAACTCCGACTGTATTCGTCTGAAAGAAGAAAGTCATATACACCTAGGATGCCTCGGGGCTGAGTAAAACGCAGCCTGATTTTCATTTTTGGGTGAACTAACCCTTTAAAGAGCGCGTTAGTAATATGCGCCTATAGGCGGGTGCACAACGCGCGTACACTTTGCTTAGTATTACACACACAGGGATGCGCAGCAGCACACATACATTTTTTTAAATAAAAAAATTAAGGATTAAAATGTAAAAGATTATTATTGTGTACATAAATATAAAATTGCCTACATGTCATAATGGATAGTCTTTGCATAAGACTTACGAGTATAAGAATTACGCGCACAAGCAGATCCGTTCCCTCACTAGAGAAGCGTTCTGTTTTTCCGCTTGTAAATTCTGCCATGTAAACAGCGAATCCGCCATAAACCATGCGCTTGGATCGTTAAAATACTACCCATGTACTTTAATGTCTGTTTCACAAGTGAGACCCAGGAAATCCCTTATATGGACAAATGCATCAGATATCACTACAGCTGAATAACATGCAGATAAAGATGCTTTGACTGATGAAACGTGGAAGACAATAAACACCCAATTGCAATGCAATGCTAATTGACATAGCTTGTATCACAGTAAAGATTTTTATAAAAAAATATTTTCTGTCTCACTGTGATAAGAAGCAATATGGAACCACAGAAGCTCACTGTTTCAAACACGACGTTACATGATGTTACATGATGATCAAATATGATGTTATATAGAGATTTTTGAGCAAAACATGACATTAGTCTCATAAATTGTCATGTTTGACGCTATGTTAAGCAAACATGCTACCTATCCCTGATGCCAGGAGCTACTGTTTTATAACTAATTTTGAAAAGTACATCCACGCATAAGATTATGTGGTTGTTTTTAAGAAGGGCAAAAGCAAAGAAGGGTAAGTAAGGGTTTAAAAGAAAAGAAAGAGTTTAAAACAGTGTGAATTGAAATGTACCAGTAAAAAAATAATGTGGTGTATGAGTAAGGTTGGGCATCATTTGAATTTTTATGATTCCGATTCTTGTCAATTCCTAATTTCGATTCCAATAAGGTAAAACATAATAATAAATCAAAAAAAAATCTTAGATATCATTCACATTTATTATAACTCTATTGCAAAATATTTCCTTGTTAGCTGAATACTATCAATGAAAATCAACAGACTAAAGAACACTTACACAAGGATGTGTGTCCAGCAGAGAAAACAGCCTGTAAGTCTTCTTGACTTGAATAGTTTAAAATTACATTGAAATTGTAGTTTGTAATAAAAACAAAGGTGGACTCCAGGCACATTTTCGATAGGACATTTTATTTAACATGTTAACCCATACCTAAGCTTGGGAATCCAAAATCTATTCCAATTCTGGAATAGAATGCTTAAGGTCAGGAATCGTCTAGTTTTTTTTATTTTTCTTGTCAATTCCTAATTTCGATTCCAATAAGGTAAAACATAATAATAAATCAAAAAAAAATCTTAGATATCATTCACATTTATTATAACTCTTATTGCAAAATATTTCCTTGTTAGCTGAATACTATCAATGAAAATCAACAGACTAAAGAACACTTACACAAGGATGTGTGTCCAGCAGAGAAAACAGCCTGTAAGTCTTCTTGACTTGAATAGTTTAAAATTACATTGAAATTGTAGTTTGTAATAAAAACAAAGGTGGACTCCAGGCACATTTTCGATAGGACATTTTATTTAACATGTTAACCCATACCTAAGCTTGGGAATCCAAAATCTATTCCAATTCTGGAATAGAATGCTTAAGGTCAGGAATCGTCTAGTTGTTACAAAATTAAAATTTAGATTCCTCTTATTGATTCCTTTGTGCGCTTTTTAATATGACTTTAAACCATTCAAGCACAAGAAGACTCATGCTCTGGTTTCTGTACTGCAAACATAGGGGCATAGCCATTATTTCAGAAATAAGGGGGACAGCAATGTAAAAAAAAAAACTTTTGACTTGTCAAATTGACAGGCTTTATTTTTTCTTATGCATTATAATTGGATAATAAATCAAATGCACTGCTGGATGATAACCAATAATTTGTATTCTATAAAATTTTTTATGTATTTTCCTAATGACAATTTTAGAATTGGTTTATACAAACACATAATAAGGCAGAATATTTTCTATACTGAATTAAATGTTACGTCAATTAGCACTGCATTATTCATATACTATATTTATTACCTTGAAATTACCTGAAATTAAAATTTTAAGTACAGCAATAGCGGGATGCCTTTGTCCATATTAGGGATTTCCTGCAGGTCATAAGTTATTACTTCTACAAGGCCGTTTTGGACTTTCTGCGTGGCAGCGCCCTCCGGCTTCGAGTATGAATGAAACATGCACTGCATGAGAGTGTTCAGCGCTCAGTAATGTTCATATCTTCTCGTTTGGATATGGATATGAATAAATCGTCCGGTCATACATAGACTATCTTGTTTCTTCACCTATGTGCTCACACATCCAAAGCACGCACACAGAAAAAGTTATTTTAAATGCATCTGATTGACAGATAAATCATGGTTGATCTATCAGCCAGATGCACGAAAAATGCATGCACTCTTATTTCAATGTTGTTGTTAATGTTGAGGTTATTTTAGCTTCATACACTTAGTTTAACTGCACTGTTAAAGAGGGATTTTTACCATTCAACAGAATTATGTGCATGTATTTTAGACACTTACATTGTTTTTGCTCCATCCATGCATTCTATTAACCGAGTTTCTATTTACTTATAGTGCTTTGTAATATCGACGGTATGACCCAATTCAGGAGCTGACAAAACTACGATTTAAAGTCAGAGCATAGCTCACATTCACACAATACTGAAAAGCTAACGATGCTGATTCAAAACGACAACACCGGTGATTGACAGTCAAAGCAAAGCGCGGTTTGAACGGCCCGTCCCCCCAGCTGAACTGGAAGTTTTGATTGGTTTTGTACCCGAATCAGACCTGTCTGTTATTGGCTGAAGTGCAGGGCTCCACCCCAGAAGTTTGAAAAGTGCCCATCAAATACCGGCTCGCTCTGTTTCTCCATCAGCACCTTTATTGTCTATTTTTTTTATACTTTGTACTAATACATGTAGCGAAGTTGAATACTTTAGTTGTATTCTACTCAAGTAAAAGTACCACAATTTAATTATATTCAAGAAAGTAGAAAAGAAAACGTAAAAATGTACTCAAGTACTGTAACGAAAGTATTTGTAATTAGTTACTTTCCACCTCTAGTGACAAGTGAGTGTCAGAAACAAAAAATGTACATAGTGTCTTTTGTCCCGGAGTAAAATGTATTTCTGCTTTTCTAAAAGTGCCTTTTCTACTGCCAGAGAGTGAATCTGCATCTTCATTCAACCCATCTGTCATTTTTTTGGTGCATTTATTTGAACAGACAAATCTTATTTAAACTTTCATGCTGAACATTCATAATGGTATGGCCTAAGCTGGTTTGCTGGTTAAAATGGTCTCACCAGGCTACCCAAGCTTGTCTTCAGCTAGTCTAGTTGACCTCTCAGACTGGCCAAGCTGGTGTTTAGCTGGGTGACCATTGCCAACTCCACAAAGCAATATAAAAGGTAATCTGTTTCACTGTACTATAGTGTATATATATATATGAACACGTAGGCCCAGTTTCACAAACGAGGCTTAGTTTAAGACAGGACTAGGCCTTAGTTAAATTAAGATATTTAAGCAACTTTTACAAAAATGCCTTAGAAGAAAACATTACAGGTGTGCATCTTGACACAGAACAATGAAACTGACATATTTTAAGATATGTCAGAGCAAGATATTTTCAGTTGAGACAGCTCAAACATGCATTTTAGTCCGGGACTAGCTTAAGCCTTGTCTGTGAAACCGTGGGATAGACTTTTATTGGCTGAAAATCATCCTCTCTGTTGCAGATTTCAAATCTCCATTTTGCATATTTAATTATTAGAAATGTAAGAACTTGTGTTGGTGATTTCAGAATATTTACATACCATTTGTCAATCTGATGCAAATAAGATTTCAGAAATTTGCTCTGAAAACCACTTACATGGTATTTTGTTTCATTTTCATTGGCATTTGGCATCTGGGGTCACTATTAACTGTTGAAAAGCTCTGACTGGAAAAAGTGGAAAAGGTGAGGATTTATCGAAATGTCTAATTTTATATTTCATAGAAACCGAATACTGATTTGGAACTTGAGGGTCAGTAAATGGGTGAACTCCCTTTATTAAACAGACTGTTTCGCTTGTACATTTCAGAAGTCAACCATCCTCTCTTCCTTTATAAATGTTGTGGCACTAGTCATCTGCCACAGCAGTTATCTCCCGCTTTAACCTGATCAATGGTGCCATTTAGTAATGGGCATTTTCAATTACTGCCACTTGGCTACTGATCTGAGGGAGCTAAACACGTACTACTCTGAATGAGTCTCTCTTATTGATCGATTGCTTCTTCACTTTCAATTTGAAATGCACACTTCAGGCTTGCTGCTTTTATTTTTATAGCTAGAAGAGGAAGAGCAAAGACCTGGCTGGAAATTGTGTACGAGCTGGCTTCCTCTATTTCATCTGCAAGTTCTAATTTACAGAATGCATCACAACCTGATGCAAGGAAGAAAAAAAAGGTTAATGGCTGCTG
The DNA here is from genome assembly GCF_001515645.1 of Sinocyclocheilus grahami. Lineage (NCBI taxonomy): Eukaryota > Metazoa > Chordata > Actinopteri > Cypriniformes > Cyprinidae > Sinocyclocheilus > Sinocyclocheilus grahami. The sequence goes on from NW_015505302.1 coordinate 815,840, forward strand.
AAGACAAGTGTAAAGACCTAAAGTGCTCATGTTTGTTGTGATTGACAGATTGGAAGCAGTAAATAATAGTTATAAGGAAAGACAATTTGACTCTTCTGCCACTATCTTCATCAGCCTAGCAGCTCATAATGTTAAAACTGAGCACCATATTCACAGATGTTGCCACACATCTATCAAGGCTGTTAATTGACTTGGCTTCACCCTGGTTTCTGGTCTTTGTTTTTCATGTTTGTGTGAAAGTTCAGATAAGGCGGGGTGTGAAAAATATGATTATAGCACACTGCCAGTTTTATGCCCTGTGATATGCATGAGTGCGTTGTGATGTTTCCCCTGTTTTTTTATATTCCGAATCTCATTAATAATATAAGAATTTAAAAATGCCTACAGATAAATTCATGAGAGCGTTGTGTTTCTGCACACAAGGTCAGTAAACACTGACAGAAAACAAAAGAACACAGTCACATTTTTTTTTTTCCCTTTTTGCACAGTGTTCTTGCCAACTAAGGAGGAGCAGTGCTGCTTCACGTTGACACTTGTTAAAGCTGAAGTGTCTCATTTCTACAGCACCAGTGGCACCCTGCCTTCCCCTGCCTTTTTTTGTTTTGTTTTTATTTGATTCAGGCTGATCACATGCCTGACAACTAGATAAATAAAAATGTGTCAAGATCAGTACTGTCTTGACAAAGCCTGGCCTGAAACAGTTTATTTTTTTATTATTATTATTTTTTTTAAATACATGTTATGTTTTACTGTCCCATCAGATATGTTAAAACAGAACAAAGGTCTTGGTTGGTTGCTAGGTGGTTCTAGCAGGTTGCTAACCTTTGCTAGGGCGTTTTCAGACTGACGGCAGAAGGGAACCTTGGCCGCTTTGAATGACAAGGACCTCCCAAGAGGCCATATTACTGACAGATAAAGCAACCAATCATGTTTTGGTTTGTGCCGTGTCATGTTTAGGGGCATGGAAATGTCCCCACAATAACAGACCATGTGTAAAACTCTTATATGTATTTTAAAGATTATATGCCACGGACTTGAAATATTTCACATACTTTTAAAAATCCAGCGTTTAGTTGATCCTGATAAGCACTCATTATCACAGTTGTAAACACGACGGCTTTCTTCTAACATGAGGGGCTTTGGCGTGACGGCATATTTGTTTCCAGGCAGAAAGTTAAAGAATGTGACGCGCACGTCCCTGGAAATCCTGTATAATCCAACCAATCCGATGACGACTTCGAAACTCCGAAGTGTTTCCAATTTTGTGTGCCGTATGCATCAGACGTTCAGCCAACAGACCGTGGGCATGACGTTTGAGGCTGAGACTAGGGTGTTTTGAGCTGCTTGCTAGGGTATGTTGGCTAGTTACAATATACTTTTGCATTTAGGATGACAAACCGATTCATCCTAAGAAAAGTTTCAAAAGTTTTCATGTTTTTGAATTGTCGTTGAGATGCCGGACAGGGCATCATCACAGTATGGTGAGGGGCGTAACATTTCCGTCACACGCTTGAGGTATTCGGCCAATCACAACGCACTGGATAGCTGGCCAATCAGAGCACACCTCGCTTTTCAGACCGATGAGTTTTGTAAAAATCGATGCGTTTCAGAAAGGCGGGGCATAGAGGAGAAACAATACATGTACAGTATGTGGAAAATAATGTGTTTTTTAATCTTTACTGCATAAACACATCACACCAAATACACAAAATAATGTACTTTTTAGCAACATCATGTGACCCCTTTAATGTCTAATTCTGCATGACTATATTCTATATCCCTTAACCCTACCCTATACCTAAACATAACTACTACAACAACTACCTCACTTACTATAAATAAGCAGCAAATTGAGAGTTTATTGAGGGAAAACTCTTAGTTTATAAAGAATATGTGTTCCCTATTTTTTAAGAGTAAATATCAGGAAGAGTTGATGGAAATTAACTATTTTTATTTTCTAAATGTATGTTAGAAATCTCATTGTGAATAATTCATTCATGTACAGTATATGTTTCATATCATTTAAGAAAAAAAAGACCATATAATTTTTTTATTAAAATGTCATAACATGATCTTCCAGTGAAACGACAGACTTCTCTCAAGTGATGTATGCCGGACTTCTCTAAACATTTAGTCCAGTTAAACTCTGCCCTTTTCTTATGACTGTAAGTGTCATGATCATGGACTTTTAGTTTGTTGTCTTTCCTCTTGTTTTCCTGTTTTGACCTAGTTTTCCCTCGTGTCTGATTAGTTCATTCTGTTCACCTATGTCTAGTTTATTATCTTAATTTGCCTGTGTATTTAAGTTCCTGTCTATTCAGTTAGTGTTTGTCGGATTTCGTGTGCTAAGCCTTCCTCTTGTAGATTTAACTTCTGTGTGGAATGTTAAAGATAATTTTACCATCATCATCTTCGTGAGTGTTTTGAGTGCACCTGAGTATGACAGAAGGTCCGACCAAACAGGAAATGTCCCCTCTGACAGACTTCTCTCAAGTGATTTTTTGATTTTTTTGAAAGTCTTTTATTTTTTGTTTATGAATCGCCCCGTATTCCTCCTCCTCCTCCTGCTGGAGCATGGGGAACTTTCCCTCGAAGACCACACCAGACTGTTTCTGGACATTGCCAGGCGGACTGTCATGGGCTACTGAGGGTGTTGAATATTTGGGAGTTTTTTTTATGTCTAGTTTATTATCTTAATTTGCCTGTGTATTTAAGTTCCTGTCTATTCAGTTAGTGTTTGTCGGATTTCGTGTGCTAAGCCTTCCTCTTGTAGATTTAACTTCTGTGTGGAATGTTAAAGATAATTTTACCATCATCATCTTCGTGAGTGTTTTGAGTGCACCTGAGTATGACAGAAGGTCCGACCAAACAGGAAATGTCCCCTCGTTTGTTTTCTTTTTTTTGAAAGTCTTTTATTTTTTGTTTATGAATCGCCCCGTATTCCTCCTCCTCCTCCTGCTGGAGCATGGGGAACTTTCCCTCGAAGACCACACCAGACTGTTTCTGGACATTGCCAGGCGGACTGTCATGGGCTACTGAGGGTGTTGAATATTTGGGAGTTTTTTTTAGGAAAGTAACATTTTGTTAAGAAGAATAGGGATGGGGTTTTGGAGATGGTTGAAGAAGAAAAAAAAAATGGAAGTGGCTTTTGCCACGGATGTCATATAGACCACGTACCGTAATAATTAACAATTTGGTAGCAGCAACTTTATGGCATCGTCTGACAGTACTTGAGCCACCTGCAGGTCTTTTATCAAGAGTTCAAGCCTTAATTGTTGACTTTTTTTGGAATAAGATGCACTGGGTACCACAATGTGTTTTATATTTAACAAGGGATGAGGGTGGGCAGGGTCTTCTGCATCTAGAAAGCCGTAAAACAGCTTTTAGATTACAGTTTATTAAACAATGTTTGTATGGTCAAAGAAATGCATGGACAGCAGGATTAAGTCTTATTTTGGAAAAAGCGGGAGATTTGGGACTAAATAAAAGTGTCCTTAAGCAGTGTCCTTAAGGCATGGTCATTACTAAGAACTGTAAGGACTGTCTATGCCATCACTTCATTGGTTACTTGAAGAACCTTCAATTTAATCAAAGGTGCCAGGCTGGATGTTGCTGGACAGATAATGCCTGGAATGACAAAAATCCTAAAAACAGCAAAAATGATTACTTTGAGACAATTACTGGATGTTGTTGGAAATGGCTTTGAAAATGTTGATGCTGTGGCACAATGTTTGGGACTCAAATCACAGAGAATGGTGGGTCTTTTTTTGGACAAGATCAAATAAGTTTTGAATGATGAAGACACATTTTTAATCAGGAATTTTGATAATGCACGATTTGAACCTGAATAAAGTTAAATTTTTTCCAAATATGGACATTTTATCAACATTTACAGAAGAAGAATATTATCATAAATTATTTGCGTCTAAAAGGCTAGAGGGGTTGGATTTTTGTTCTGTAAATGGAAATAAGTTGTATGAACGGTGTTAAAGTGTTAAACAAAGAAAAACTAAAAGTGCAAATAGAAACGCCATGGACTGCTCATTTTGGGATTGAAACTAACTGTAAACCTATGTGGAGAAGTATGTACAAGCCACCATTGACCAAATCTAATGGGGATTTGCAGTGGAGGATACTGCACGGTATTGTTGCTGTGAATGCATTTGTTAGCATAATTAATTCATCAGTTGATTAGTAAATGTCCTTTTTGTGAACCGAAGGAAACCATTTGTCACTGTTTTGTACATTTTGATAGGCTTAAAAGCCTATTTTTGATGCTTAATTTTATGTTTGTGGATTTTTTCTAAGGTTGGGTTCATTTTTGGTTTTAGTTTTGGAAAAAAAGAGAAAGAAAGAAGAACTTATTAACTTTGTTATTGGAAAAGTGAAAATGGATATTTATTTGACAAGAAAGGAAAGAATAATATAGTAATAGTAATAATGTATTTAAGAGTCTAATACAAGTAAGAATCAGTTTTGATTATTTTATAAAACTATGAAGAATATTGAAGAATTTGAAAATGTATGGGATTCCAATGGAATGTTATGCTCCGTTAAAGATGGAGAACTAATTGTTGCTAAGTGTCTTGAGTGAAGTGTATGTTTATTAACTGTTTTTAAATGGTTTAGAATAAAGTGTTATAAAATCTCAAATCTCTCTCTCTCTCTCTCTCTCTCTCTCTCTCCTGTGTATTAGTGGTGGTTGCTAAATCATATTTAAGGTTATTTTCTAAGTAATCAGACTTTTCTCTAGTAGAGGATAAATTGTGTGAACATTTCCACAGACTTGCAGACTTGCATTCATGATGTCAACCATCACTCACATATTATTAAACATGTAGAAATGTAGGTGGTCCATTAGTTTTTATGCATGTTATCTAAACCGAAAAAGAAATGTGTACATAGTTATTTCAGATAAAAAATGTTTTCCTTTCTTTGAAATATGCACAAGTAACTATATCATCTGTGTCACCGAGGTAACAAATATACTGATATAGAGTGAGCACATGAGGTATAATTTCCTGCCTGCTCTATTTTCTTGCATTTAGGGGGGGTCAGACTTCCACTCAACCCATTTTCACCTGCCTGGAGGGCTGCATGTGATCAGGAGTCAGAGAGACGGGTATGATAAAAGAATGTGTCTGACCTCAGGTGCCTCTTATTACTTAATTGCTACTGCTGCAAGGGGTGATTGCTAAGGAAAGCATAAATGATAGTTCTGTTTATGTGGCTTGTTAAAGAGATCATGTTTATAAGCAATCAGTATTACAGTCGTCTCACAGCAGATGATAAAAAAAAAGATAACCGCCGTGAAACAATCGTGGTGATTTCTTTGGTTGTGGCTCCTAAAGGGTGGTCCTACTTTGTACTGTGAAATAAGTTCAAGGTGTCCGTATACCAGTATGTGGAAACCACAATTGCCAACGCGCGATTCATCTAGCTCTATTTGTTTACCACTAGTGCTTGCTGATGATGTTTATTGTACTATACTAATTTGCCTTGTAGCCTACAATGCAATAGGTGTCATCATCATTACAGTCTCCATACATGACGCACCCCGGTTTATGAGAACCATGTAGCACAGTGTGATTAGTAATTATCTTATAAGATTGTTTAAATAGCACAGTCTGTCGAAGGCATTACAGGGAGCCAGTAAGCAAACACCTAGCAACCATCCAAAATACCTTAGTATAAACTAGTAACATTCTAGAATACCCACTGATTTATAATAGAGAACTGGATTGCTCATGACGTCATCAAAGATAAGCTGTTGCGCCGCCATATTGGTATTCATTACATTCTATAGAATTAATAAGAAGTAGTATTATTTTAATGAGAAAACATCACCTAACAAGTTGTTTTTATATCTGAAGTATCCCTGTGCATTCTTACAACGCAAACGTCCTAAGCATGTAAATGGTCGTTTGTTTAATGTTGGGAATTTCCCATGCGTATAAGATGTTATGTATCATATTCATTACAGTAGCATACATCAGATGAACATCAGAGGGATGAGATCCAGATTACAAATGACAAAGTGCTCATTCTGAAAGATCAGGAAATAAAATACACGCTCAATTAAGAAATAAAACGCATCATAACGTATTCAGAGAAATAACACTGACTACACACAATGTAACGGTGGTAGCCAGCCAAAGTAAAATTGCAGTATTTAAGGTAAGTAATTAAATTGTTCGGGCGCCGGACAAGGCAAAGAATCCAAAAATTTGCTCAAAAGTCAAAAGAGTTATTTTTTTTATTCTATAAATTCCCTGTAAAGCTCAAACTACCCACTGATACATAACTTGCCACCTGCACACTAACACACAAGAAAAATACAAATCGATTAAATAGCACCCTTCACAAAAACGTTTATTTTTAAGTCAGCAGACTATTATTTAATTATATGCACACAAAAAAACATCAGAAGAAAATTAATGGAGGAAAACTAAATCTTACAAAGTTTTCTCTTCTTTTTCACTGCATTTGTATAATAAAAAAACAAGCATTAATTAATTGAGAAAGAGGATTTTCACATGCTTTTCCACTTGTTCAATTCGATCTAGACAAGATCAACAAGTACATTGAGAATGAAACGGCAGAGTCCTCTGTTCACAAAAACACAAAAAAGAAATCCGTTTTCCTTTAAATTCACTCTTGGGAACAGTCTTAAAGTTCAAAGTTTCAGTTTTTCACACCCAACAACAATGACAAAAAAAAACAAAAACAGAAAATAATTCTCCTAGCATTAATCCCGCTAGGTGTGTGCGTTGTTTGTGTGGGCGAGTCTTCGTGCAGTGTGGGGGTGTATGTGTGTGGGGCAGCGCCTGCGTGCAACAGGCAGCGTCTGAGCGGCCAACCAATAGCCTATACAAGGCAGGGAAAGGAGTTTTGGAGCTTCGGCGGGCTTTTACCAGAGGAAGAGAAACTGAAGTACCTGTGGCAGGTGAACCAATCTGGAATGACGTTGCAACCGGTGACCAATGCACAACCAATTTTCTCTGAGGTTTTGGTGTTCACACCCGGTCTGCGCAAGAAAATAATCTGACACACTTAGCCACACTTGCCTTCATGTACCGTTCCCGTCACATGTGTTCCCTTCCGCTCACTCCCAGACTTCCGTTTTGCCTCTCTTTTATATCATTTCCGCCATTTCCTCCTAATTTGCAGGCAAGGTGACAAAGCTGGTATGGATTTATATCCATATTGCCACAAGACAAGAAGCTTTATTTTCAAGATGATGCATGGTGTTGAATTTCAATACAACATAGATCAATTTAGTAACAGAAGCTTACAGAAAACATCAACAAAAACATTGACTGCATATACCCCTCCTTGTTTACAAAGATAACACCGGGAGGTGCAGCTGTTTAAAGGTCATTTCCAGTTAATGATGTCACAGAATTTACCGGTATTTAGAAATTTATGTAAGAAAGGCACTTTACTGGAAAAAAGATGGAACGTCATTGCCTGTGTTACCGGCAAAGTCATTCCGGTAATTTTACGGCAATGTATTACTGTGAGAAAGGGGCTAATGATGCACTCTGTCGGTAGGGATTAATAAGATGGTCACTCAAACACTTTCAGTGGCTTCACCACCTATTGGCAGTTTAGAACGCAATGAACAATCCAGTCATTATATAGATCTGCACTCCAAAAACCATCACTTACACAGCAGCCACATAGCAACTACCCTGAAAACATTAGCAACGACAATTACTCTGAATACCTTAGCAACCACAATGCTCTGTCAACCACCCAAAACATTCTGGTAACCACATAGAGAATGTAACAAAGTTCGTAGTTTCGGGAAGAAGGAGGCGGGAACCGGCGAACACTTAAACAAAACTTTAATAATAAAATAAACACAAAACAGTGCGACAGCCCCTCGCGGACGACTGTCGTGCACAAACAGAACCAAAACACAAAATAAAGTCCAGGCCTGGTCCTCTCTCGTCTTTCACTGTCGTCACTCCTCCTTTTATCCTTCCAGAGTTCCTCCGTGGGACTCGAGACCGGTGAGTGGTGTAGGTGTCACTCATTATCAATTACTCCACCGGCCTCGCTCCGTTCCCACGGCTCTCGGCCCCGCCCCCACTCATCACAGAGACCCACTAGCAACTACCCAAAACACCCTAGCAACCACAAAGCAATGCATTACAATCACTCCGCTCTCACTAGCAACCACATAACAATGCTCCATAATTGTGGTGTGATCACGTCTGTCCATTGAATTGAGTCTACCAAAGTGATTCCATTGGCCAACAAAACCTTTAATGGGTATTCTGTTCGGGGCCTGATTAGAAATCCTACAAAATCATACATTGATGTATGTCATCTGAACTATGTTTTCAAGACCATTCATGCTTTTTACATTATGCTGTATATAAACTAAGCTCTAGATTGTGAAATTAAACATTTCTTGCTGGACTCGAGTCATTTTTCTGTCTCTTTTCTTTTATGCATTTGTGTGAGACGTAATCCAAGTGCATAACTGCAGTGGTGAATTTAAATAAATTAGAGCATGTGGGTTTGTTTAGAATTGCTTGTATTCATTTTAAATGCAGCGAGAGGAGATCTGCTTAAGAGCTCATACTGCCACTTCTTTCTCTCAGAAGCAGATGATTTCTAAACCCAAGGCCATTAGCTAGGCCTCCCAATGCTGTTCCTGTCAGGAGACATCACTGAGATTCCTTGCTGAGAACAGATAACAAAAGGTCTTTCACAGCTCGCACTTCTTGTTGCATTAGATAGAGATGGTGTCCTGAAGAAAAGGATACCAGGAATTGAGCAACATTCATGCTTTGTCTGGTCAATGCAGGTTGCCAACTTACACGAGTTTAGAAACAGCACTGGCAGGTACCTATGTGTGTGTGCGACAGATGATTTACTTTATTGTTCTGAGATGCATGCTTTAAAGCATTAGGTCTCAATTTCTAGATTGTTATCTCTGTTTCTGTCTTTTAACTTGACAAACCATAAACAGACACTGTATCATGGCCCTGGTGTTCAGGTTCAGAGCTGCTCTTACAGCTTCATATGCCTCAGTGTTTTTGTTGGCAGTTCTGGCTGTGTGCAAAGTCACAGTCTTGCAAGTTGTGAACCGACAAGATTCTACTGGGTCTGATGGTGGGACAATGCATCACATGATGGAGAGTGTATCGATTTGATCTTGAGGTTATTTTTACACTGGTGCTGTGGCCACAACCAGAGGAGAAAATTGAGTGTAGCGGGTCTGATTAATCTGCTGTGTCCAGAGCAAGGGGAAGATGTCGCCCCTAGGCCAATCCACGTTAACACACCTCAATGAGAAACCGCATAAATGCAATTCCTCATTTCCAATTATCACTTCCCAAACTGTCTGGGAGAGCATGGCCAGTTAGACAGTCAAAATATCTGCTATTAATAAGCAAACACTGACATTGTGGAGACGACTGAGAAACAGCATTGGCCGTTTCTGGCATGTTCACTTTCACATACATCCAGCATGAAACAAACACTTACACTAAAAATGGTGGATCAATTACCAATACTGCCTTTATAGTCTTCAAAACTTCACTTCATGAACCTATTACATAGACCTTAAAATTCACATGCACAAAAGTTACATATCAGCATTTATTAGTATGGCCTAGCATGAGCCTGACATCTGTGTCAGCTTTTAATTTCAAATCAGACATATGCTAAAGAGACAGGCATAAAGTTCTGTCTGGATTCATTTACATAAGCCCTTGTGAGACGAACTGTTGTCTGAATCTATGTCCAAAACCATTCCAGGACAGTAAAATTGTTAAAATGTAACTGATGTAGGATCTCTGTCTTACAACGGACCCACTCACACAATGGAGCCACACATGAAACAGTTACATTCCATTGAGACAAACTGAAGTACCCCTATGCTACCAGCTGCGGTCGTAAAACTCATGCAGGGTCAGTGAAGGGTTGAAGCAGTTCCTGGACTATTTAGCTATCTCTCAAGAGACTCTAATAAAAGACAGTGCTTAAACAGTGCTTAAAAGCGTTTTACGGGGTTTCAAGGACCAGATGGGGATACCCCTGACCATTTGACACATTAATGGCTAAATCCGATAAACCGAAAGTGACAGATTAAGGACTCTCTGTCCAGGAGAAACTTGGCAGACTCTCAACTCTGACATGAGGATGACGTCAGGACACCTCCCCTTTTCCCCCTTTGCATTCCAAAGAAAAGGACGATTTCTGAGACTATTCATTTAAAACTATTGAAAGCATCAGGAGCCATAGATTCACAAAGAATATGTTGTATTTCTTGTATATATACATGCTTGATGTGTTCATGTAATCGGTGCAAAATTAATCAGTGTTTATTACCCTTTTAAGGAAATAAGGCCTTTAATATGTGTGTAAAGTATGTGAAGTTTAGTATAGAACGGAAACTTGTGATAATTGCAGAATATTGAAATAAGTGAAAAGCTGTTATTTCAAACGGTATGTGTTGTACGACACTATATAGGAGTTATTAACAAAACCTGCAAATCTTCATTTCTCCACATAATAAATGGGGCCTCTTGTTAATGTATGCATGCTCCTCCTGGAAAGAAGGCGATTGGAAGATCGCGACGTGGGACGGACTTTTGCAGCGGAGCAAAAACCCAATGCAGGACAGACTGGCTCAGCTTTTCGCCTGTCGCCGTTTTAAGAGCACTCCAATGTGTGCTCACGCACTTACCATCAAAGCGACCACCACATCTCAAACTCAAACACTTCAGTGAAACTTTGCAATCTTCAAAGAACTCTGAGTCTTGCAAACTAAGACTTTTAGCAAAACTGCTGAAGCCTCCACGTCATAAAGAAGCCAACCAATCTCCGGAGGGCTTTTCCAAAAGAACGTCATTCAAACGTCATTCCGACGTCACCTCAGCGACCAATCAGTAACGGGGTTCCCTCAACAGACATCCAGGAAGCCCGCGTCAGCGACGGAATCACCTCAGCTTTTCAGCTGTCAACCAAGCAAAAAACAAGTACAAACAAAATCTTCGATCTGCTGAACTGACGCTGGTGAATTTAGATAAGCAGTAAAATGAAGCTAAAATTCTCTGCTTGTGAGTTCTCTCAGGTGAACCTAAATCACTCGTGAAAACGAGGTAGAACTATGAAACTCCGTCAACTCACATTCTAAGAAACTGTACATGTGTGTGTGTGTGTGTGTAAATTTATGTGTTTTAGTTTAGTTTTATATAATCTAGAATAGACAATAAATTCATGTTTCATTTATAAAGAAGGATTGTCTGGTGTCATATAATTTCAAGGTTGAAACTGTTGCCAAAAGATCCCTTGCTCGCTGCCTAGCTCGTAGCTTACTCATAATAATGACCTCTTTAAGAGCTAACAAATTATCATAATTGTGTTGACCGTGGCCAGGAAAATACATATGTAATTTGTAAAATATACTGATGATCACCGGCTCGCTGGACGACCCCTGATTTAAAGTGTAAACTATCAAATTTAGAATCAGCTCTAATCAGGTTGAATTAGGCTCTTCAGATCCTAGTCATCTCAAAACCTGAATCAATAATAATAATTAATTCCCTTACAAATGAGTAAAAATTCATTACACTGACTAGTCTTAAAATTTTTATTTATTTTTTTTTTTTAAACCAGAGATGTGGTTAAACGGACAGTGCACATGCTCTGACATGTTATTATACAGGCAACTTGGGTTTACAGTGTGTGCATAATATTTAGGCAAGTCAATATTCTGATCATATTTTTTCCCTAGCACATTGTACGAGTTCTAAACCACATAAATCTTAATAACTGCCATTGATTTTGTATATAATCATTTATAAGTGATATTTAATTGTTAATGAAGGCTGAATCACAAGCTGAAGTATTGTGAAAAACATGAAGACACTCTCAACCGATCTATCTATGAAGCCTTCATGAATCAGTCTTCATGAATTTCACAACACTTCAGCATGTGTATCTTATGAAATGGGGTCTTGTTTTAGGAATCCTTGCCTTCTGATAAGTCTCTGAGAACCTCTGAGAAAGTAAGTTGCAGTTCTGAAAAATGGTGGTACTGGAGACTAAAGGGTTCCTAGTGGTTTAATTCTTGGTTTAATACCTAATTATTCATCTTAATTTTAAAGTATTTTGCAGTTATCTTTTCTTCTTATTCTTCTTTTTTTTCTGCTTCCCCAATGAGCATTTATTGTCCAATGGCCTTAATTTAGCAATTTCTACAGTAATGCATCCTGCTTATGGGCATTTAATAATTTTAGATTTTTCAATGTGTTATTTGTTTTACCTTTTTTTATCTTGCCAATTTTATCTGTAAAAGAAAAGTTGCTTAATAATTATGCACATCAGAATCACTTCTAAATGATTATATATAAAATAAAAAATTGTTATTAAAATTAATGTGGTTTGGAATTGTTAAAATGTAGTTTATAAATTCCCATTCTGGTCCAGAATGAGTATGCTGGTTTGTGCTGGTTTGGTGCTTGTCTTGCTGGCGGACCAGGATATATTTGCTTTTCTGCAACAACACTTAGCTAGTGATGCTAGTTAACCAAGAAAATCTTGCTGGTTAAGCCAGTCCAGAATGTGAATTGTGGCACCATCACACCCGTGTCCCATGTTTGGGACTTGGTAATTATTTGAGAAATTGAGAGCTCAGTTTGAATTGTGATGTTTAAATTGTTTAGATGTGGCTGCATAGATTTGTTCTTTTACTGCATGTGTAGTGTTTCCTAATTTAGAATAATCAGAGAATGTAATTTAATGGTAGCATAAACGAAAATATGACTCATCTCATTAAAACATTCTGATAACCGTATATCCACCACCTGTCCTTACAACATTCACACATTTGTTTTATGGTATGGTATATTTATTTATTTAATTATTTATTTAATGAATTTTTATATTACAAACATCTTTAGCATCTGCAACTTGAATTATGTTTCAGGTCAAACTCCTGTTTACAAACGTGTTAAATTAGCTTACTAATTATTAAAGTTCTAAAAGGAAACTGAATAGGATTTTTTGCATTTTTATAATGAAACTAGCCGGCTGAATGCAAATTAAATCTTGATGTGGAGTTGTTGACCCTAAAACATTCTGTGTCAGTGGAAAGGTCATATATAATGTGTTATTAGTATGCTTGGTTTCTTAGATATTAACTCTTGGATATTAATAATCTGAAACTGTGGAGGCAAAGTGTAATCAGATGCTTTCTCATTTAAGGGAGCCGGCATTTGGCAGACCGTTTTATTCAAAGCAACTGCATTATATTGCATTCAAGGTATACTTTTTGTCAGTTTATGCATTCCCTGGGAATCAAGCCCATGACACTGGTGTTTCTTGTGCCACTTGCTTACAAATGCAAAAATCACAAGCGCAATTACACATATAAGTAGATCTCAAATCCAAAATAGGAAACCCACTACAAGTGCAAATATATTGTATAAATAGTATAAATATACTTCTAACGTTGTTGGCACTAAACCTATAAGCAGGAAATTACTATAGAAATAATGACATTACATCATTGTTGTTGTACGACTGTAAGGTTGCCACTAGCAAGCCTACTTTCTAAACCATCACAAACAGTTACAGAATGATAACTTGGAAATGATCAATAACGTTGCCAAAAGCCTGCAAACATTATTAATCTTAACTTTAAAATGGAAGTGCAGGTACATTGCTTTACAGAAAGGTGCAAAACCTGCGTTAGACAGTAAATCACTCTCAATCAACATGGACCAGTGCTAAGCTGGACTTTTCAGTAGGCTAGTTTTTAAGGGTCAGGTGTTAGTAAGGCCAACAGTGGGTGCTCACCCTTTGTGGGTCCTAATGGCCCAATATAGCGATGGATACACTACACTGTGAGAAAACAGTCCTTCAGGTGTGTCTTTTTGTGGTCACGATTTCTCATGGCATTTCTTGAAAGAATGTGGGTGCAAGTTGCCCATTGGGCTCCTAATAATCTCCATCTTTGAATTGACTACATAACGTCTCTGGGTTACGTATGCAACCATGGTTCCCAGAGGGAACGAGACGCTGCGTCGAGAGTCACTTTGGGAACGCCCCTGCGTGACCACGTTCTGAAGCACGTGTACAATCAGCCCACGAGCGGGATGAAGTAAGCAACAGAAAGTATAAAAGCGCATCCAGCAGAGCGCAAGTCAGCTTCGATGATGTAGTGCCTGCAGGGATGCAGGGAGTATGGCAAAGAGACGCAGCGTCTCGTTCCCTCGGGGAACCATGGTTACATACGTAACCCAGAGACGGTCCCCTTCAGGGACTCGAGCTGTGTCGAGAATGCTTTGGGAACGCCCCTGTGTGCCCACGCTCTGAATCACATGTGAAATCAGTCCAATGGAATGGCAAAACGTCACGGGCGGGGTGACATAGAGACCAGGGCTGCGTTCAGCCCCGACAAAAACGGTGCAAAACGTTTTTTAAATGGAAACGGTGATGTGTGGAACACACTGTTCTGATGACGCAATAGTTGCAACTATGGCAGCTGAGAAGGCCATTCTTTGTGTTCTTTTTGAAGAATTTTCCAAGACTGTGTTATGATCTATATGACCGTATTATTTTTTTTGTGAGTATTAGGCTTATCATTATTGCTGATCACTGTTGTTGTGCTATGATATTGTAATATTTACCATTATATAATCAGAGGGGTATAGAAAAGTTTATGAAAATGTCACTCCATAATACAATAGCAAAATATATAAATATATAGTATTTTTATGTTACATTAATCAGTATTTGGCACACCTTCCTAAGGAAAGGATATGGACCAGAAGACATTGCAATTACTAAATTATATTTAGACAGACTTAAAGAAGTTCCAGATCTATACTTGTGCCCTTATTATTTCAGCTTCAGGTGTGTCTTTTTGTGGTCACGATTTCTCATGGCATTTCTTGAAAGAATGTGGGTGCAAGTTGCCCATTGGGCTCCTAATAATCTCCATCTTTGAATTGACTACATAACGTCTCTGGGTTACGTATGCAACCATGGTTCCCAGAGGGAACGAGACGCTGCGTCGAGAGTCACTTTGGGAACGCCCCTGCGTGACCACGTTCTGAAGCACGTGTACAATCAGCCCACGAGCGGGATGAAGTAAGCAACAGAAAGTATAAAAGCGCATCCAGCAGAGCGCAAGTCAGCTTCGATGATGTAGTGCCTGCAGGGATGCAGGGAGTATGGCAAAGAGACGCAGCGTCTCGTTCCCTCGGGGAACCATGGTTACATACGTAACCCAGAGACGTTCCCCTTCAGGAACTCGAGCTGTGTCGAGAATCGCTTTGGGAATGAGAATACCCACTGTGCCATACTACCAAGTCCCTGCCTGTGTGTGTATCTCATGAGGACATCACAAAGAGAGGAGTCGGGAACCTGGGGTAGATGCCAGGTCTAGGTTATAAAAGCGGACAAAAGTGTGCGGAGAGGACAAGCCCACCGCAGCACAAATGTCCTGCAAGGCCACACCCAAGTTGAAAGCTTTGGAGGCCGCCATACTCCTGGTCAAGTGCACTCCGACTCCCATAGGAGATGGGAGGCCAGATGACTCGTAGGCTAGTGAGATGGCCTTGAACACCCACCTACTCATAGTCTGCTTGGTCGCCGGAGATCCTTTGCTCCAACTGGACAGAGCAGATCCTTTATTGGCCTACTTCCTGGAACGGAGGAGGACAGAATGCCTGAAGTACTATGGGTCCTGGTGAAGAAGTGGGCACCTTATGGACATACCCAACCCTCGGGTAAAGGAATGCCCTAACCATACCTGGAGCAAATTCCAGGCATGAAACAGAAAGTGCCTGAAGATCCCCGATCCTTTTAAGTGAGGAAATAGTGAGGAGAAAGATGATCTTGAGCGTGAGAAACTTGACGGAAACTTATTCTATGGGTTCAAAGGGGGCATTGCATAAGCCCTCCAGAACCACAGCCAGGTCCCATGAGGGCACCTTAGTGCACTGTACCAGCCTCAGCCTCAGGGTGTCATGGAGGAAACGAGTGATAAGTGGGTGTTTTTCCAATGATTGACCACCCAGAAGAGCGTGGTAAGCAGCTAAGGCCGCCACGTATACTTTCAGAGTGAAGGGAGATAACCCTGCGGAGAATCGCTCCTGCAGAAACTCCAGAACTGTACCAATTGGGCAGTTGACTGGGTCTTGCAGTCACTGTCCACTTCAAGGCATACTGTTTCCTAGTGGTGGGAGCTCTGGACTGGAGTATAGTCTCAACCACCTCAGTTGAGAGACAAGATGCTAGGAGCTGTGCCCCCTCAGGGGCCACGCCCACAACTTCCATAACTCTGGGCGGGGGTGAAGAATGGTGCCACCCGCCTGGGAGAGGAGGTCCCTCCTGATCGGAATCTCCAGCGGAGAGCCGTCGAGGAGGGACACCAAGTCCGAGAACCATACTCGGGCCGGCCAGAACGGGGCTACTAGCAACAGATGGACCCCATCCCGGCGTACTCTCTCCAGAACTCCTGGGAGCAGAACGATTGGGGGAAAAGCGTACAGACGAAGCCTCGGCCACGTCTGCACCACTGGGGCTGGATGCGTGAGGGAGAACCAGAGCGGACAGTGTGTCGTTTCCTGCAAAGCAAATAGATTCACTTCCGCCTGGCCAAATTCCCTCCAGAGGAGCTCCACCACCTCGGGGTGGAGTCTCCATCCCCCGGGCCTCAGCCCCTGTCTCGACAGGATATCTGCTCCCTGATTGAGATACCCAGGGATGTAGACTGCTCTTAGTGAGAGGAGCTTCCCCTGAGCCCACAGAAGGATCTGGCATGCCAGCTTGTACAAGGGGCGCAAACGCAGACCCCCCTGCCGATTGATGTAGGAGACCACCGATGTGTTGTCTGTGCGGACAAGCACATGATGCCCCCTTAGGTCTGGAAGGAAGTGTGTCAGAGATCGAAACACGGCCAGCATCTCCAGGCAGTTGATGTGCCAGAGCAGGACAGAGCAGATCCTTTCTTGGCCTACTTCCTGGAACGGAGGAGGACAGAATGCCTGAAGTACTATGGGTCCTGGTGAAGAAGTGGCCATCAGGCCCAATAGCCTTTGAAACTGTTTGACAGTGAGTGACTGGCCTTCTCTTACTCTCCTGACTGTCGTGAGGATTGACTCGATACGAGCAGGAGACAAACATGCCTGCATCGAGGTTGAGTCCCACACCACGCCTAAATAAGTGGTTCTCTGTAGTGGAGAAAACACACTTTTCTTGGTGTTTAGTCTTAAGCCCAGCTCTCTCACATGAGTGAGGATGACATCTCGATGCCGAGCCGCCATCTGCTCCGATTGGGCTAGTATTAACCAATCGTCGATGCAATTGAGTATGCGGATGTCCTGGAGTCGCAGAGGAGCCAGAGCAGCATCCACACACTTCGTGAAAGTGCGGGGTGAGAGTGACAGGCCGAAGGGAAGAACTCTATATTGGTATGCTTCGCCCCCAAAAGCAAACATGAGGAACTTCCAGTGTTGAGGAAGGATGGAAACATGGAGTCCTCGGACTGGCTTTGAGATACTATCTGCTTGATAGGGAGCATCTTGAACCGAAGCCGTTTGATAGCGCGGTTCAGAAGACGGAGATCTAAGATCGAACGCAACCCCCCATCCTTCTTCGGAACGATGAAGTAACGGCTGTAGAACCCAGACGCTCTCGAGAGAGGCGGAGAGCCTGCTCGGGGGCCCATTAGTGTGGGGGAGACCCTGTTGAAAAGAGGCGGACGAGAACCGAACTGGATTCTGTAACCTTTCTCTACAATCTGCAGGACCCATTTTGAGACATTTTGTAGAAGTTTCCACGCTGCCAAAAAATCTACTAAGGGAACCAGCCTCTCGAGGCTGGCCTCTGGTGTTATTAGAGGAGTCAGTTCGGTGCCCAGAAGCGGATGACCGGCAGGGAATGACCGACCTGACTGCTGTAGCACGATCACTCGAGGGGGCGAGCTTCCCCGTGCCGTACCGTCGCCGAGCGGCAGCTGTGAATTTTGCTCATTGGAGCTCACTGAGCCCTGAAGCACCAAGGGTGGCAGGGGTATCAGTGAATCTCCGTGAGGGCACTGAGGAGGATCGGGCACCATATACTGAGCTGTTATCCTTTCCTCCCCAGGTGGGGCTGCCCTCAGGGGCCTGACGATGGTGGCGTCAAGACCACTTAGTTGAGGTCCTCTTCGACAAAATAACGGTCCGCAGATCTGTCTTCATTCTAGAAGACCCTGACTGAGAGCGTCGCCCCGACCCCCATTCTTTTTGCGGAGGGGTGCGGGTTGCAATGCTCTGTTTTTGAAACTGGCAGTATGAGGAGCTTGACGGCTGGGGCTGTTCCTGCTCAGCAGCCCGAGGTTGAGTCCCACACCACGCCTAAATAAGTGGTTCTCTGTAGTGGAGAAAACACACTTTTCTTGGTGTTTAGTCTTAAGCCCAGCTCTCTCACATGAGTGAGGATGACATCTCGATGCCGAGCCGCCATCTGCTCCGATTGGGCTAGTATTAACCAATCGTTGATGCAATTGAGTATGCGGATGTCCTGGAGTCGCAGAGGAGCCAGAGCAGCATCCACACACTTCGTGAAAGTGCGGGGTGAGAGTGACAGGCCGAAGGGAAGAACTCTATATTGGTATGCTTCGCCCCCAAAAGCAAACATGAGGAACTTCCAGTGTTGAGGAAGGATGGAAACATGGAGTCCTCGGACTGGCTTTGAGATACTATCTGCTTGATAGGGAGCATCTTGAACCGAAGCCGTTTGATAGCGCGGTTCAGAAGACGGAGATCTAAGATCGAACGCAACCCCCCATCCTTCTTCGGAACGATGAAGTAACGGCTGTAGAACCCAGACGCTCTCGAGAGAGGCGGAGAGCCTGCTCGGGGGCCCATTAGTGTGGGGGAGACCCTGTTGAAAAGAGGCGGACGAGAACCGAACTGGATTCTGTAACCTTTCTCTACAATCTGCAGGACCCATTTTGAGACATTTTGTAGAAGTTTCCACGCTGCCAAAAAATCTACTAAGGGAACCAGCCTCTCGAGGCTGGCCTCTGGTGTTATTAGAGGAGTCAGTTCGGTGCCCAGAAGCGGATGACCGGCAGGGAATGACCGACCTGACTGCTGTAGCACGATCACTCGAGGGGGCGAGCTTCCCCGTGCCGTACCGTCGCCGAGCGGCAGCTGTGAATTTTGCTCATTGGAGCTCACTGAGCCCTGAAGCACCAAGGGTGGCAGGGGGATCAGTGAATCTCCGTGAGGGCACTGAGGAGGATCGGGCACCATATACTGAGCTGTTATCCTTTCCTCCCCAGGTGGGGCTGCCCTCAGGGGCCTGACGATGGTGGCGTCAAGACCACTTAGTTGAGGTCCTCTTCGACAAAATAACGGTCCGCAGATCTGTCTTCATTCTAGAAGACCCTGACTGAGAGCGTCGCCCCGACCCCCATTCTTTTTGCGGAGGGGTGCGGGTTGCAATGCTCTGTTTTTGAAACTGGCAGTATGAGGAGCTTGACGGCTGGGGCTGTTCCTGCTCAGCAGCCCCTTGGGCCTGGGAGCGACGAGGGAGGAAACATTGAAACGCCGCCGCTTGCTTCCTCGCCTCCTGAAAATTCTCAACGACAGTGTTGACTGCGTCACCGAAAAGGCCAGAGGGCGAGAGCGGGGTGTCTAGAAGGAAGAATCTGTCCTTATCTTGCATATCGGACAGATTCAACCACAGATGCCGCTCCGTGGCCACCATTGCTGCCATTGAACGGCCGATGGCTCTGGCTGTTTCTTTGGTGGCTCGGAGGGACACATCTGTGGCCCGACGCAGTTCAGCTACCACGTCAGGTTCCTCCTCCCCCCTGTCATCCAGGTCCCTGAGCAGGTCAGCCTGGTATGCTTGTAACACCGCCATGGTGTGCAAACATGCGCCAGCCTGACCTGCCGCCGTATAAGCTATCCCAACCAGACTAGATGTCAGCCTAACGGGCCTGGTGGGAAGCTTAGGGGCCTTCAGGGATGATGCTGAGGATGGGGAGCGATAGCTCGCAAGCATCTGCTCCACCATTGGCATCGCCCCATATCCCTTCTCATTCAGCCCCACGATATTAGAATAATTCGAGACTGTGGGTCTGTAGATATGGGATGAATACGGTTTCTCCCACGTTCTTGACACCTCGGCATGGAGATCGGGGAAAAACGAAAGGCCCGTCGTGAAGGCTGTGATCTAACTCTCAGGAAACGCTCATCTAATTTGCTTTTAAGGCGAGCATCCTGTTTCTCGGCTGGCCAATCGATATTTAATTTTAACGGGCCTGGTGGGAAGCTTAGGGGCCTTCAGGGATGATGCTGAGGATGGGGAGCGATAGCTCGCAAGCATCTGCTCCACCATTGGCATCGCCCCATATCCCTTCTCATTCAGCCCCACGATGTTGGAATAATTCGAGACTGTGGGTCTGTAGATATGGGATGAATACGGTTTCTCCCACGTTCTTGACACCTCGGCATGGAGATCGGGGAAAAACGAAAGGCCCGTCGTGAAGGCTGTGATCTAACTCTCAGGAAACGCTCATCTAATTTGCTTTTAAGGCGAGCATCCTGTTTCTCGGCTGGCCAATCGATATTTAATTTGGCTACAGCACAAGTCACAACCTCCACGAGCTCCTCATACGCGAGGGACTGTGGTGGCGAGTCCACAGTCTCATCTGTCTCGACACTCATCACATCCAACTCCTCTGAGGAATATAGATGAAGTGTCTGGTTCTCTCTCCGGGGGGAAGAAACCGCAGCGCGGGCTTCTGAACCCTGAGAGAGAGCCTCGGATCTAGCGGGTGAGGACCGAGAAAAGGACAAGCCCGTCTCGGATCCCTCCGCTAAATCCACTTGCGATCCCCATGACAACAGTCTACGCTGTGCCTCGGCAACAGCAGGACCGCTGCCAGCGGGATCGCGAGCCTGGCCGCTCTCATCAAACACGGCCAGGCGAGAGCACAGCACGCGCAGCGAGTCATGACAATCAGCTCCCTTGAGAGCTGACCGTGCATGCTCCACTCCTAAACAAACAACACACAGATCGTGTGTATCCCCCGCTGCCAGATATCGTAGGCAGGGAGGAACACAACGTTTGTAATACCATTTGCTCGCCATATACTTTGACTTTGCTTTTGACATGATATGAATGCTTGTGCTGACAGACAACAATAAATAGGACTGGCACATACACAGAGCGCTACTGAAGAGCAGAAGCTGACTTGCGCTCTACCGGATGCACTTTTATACTTTCTGGTGCTTACGTCACCCCGCTCGTGACGTCTTGCTGCTCCATTGGGCTGATTGTACACGTGCTTCAGAACGCGGTCACGCAGGGGCGTTTCCAAAGTGATTCTCGACGCAGCTCGAGGTCCTGAAGGGGAACTCCCTTTCCTCTCCACATGTGCTAGGTATTATGGCTATCGTCATATTTTCTAGGTGGATGCTGCACACTGTTGGTAGTTGAGAAGGTTCCCCCACTGGATTGCCAGGAAATTGCTGTAACATATAATTAGTAGTATAAGTAAATGTTGCAAACATGTCTTGAGGATGTGGCTGGAGAGTCAGCGGATCTAAACATTACTAGAGTTCATTCCAGTCTGTGGTGTAGACATTGTCAAGTGGAAATCCTTCAGGAAGGGTTGTGGTCGACTTAGTTCAAGATCGAAAGTAAAACAAGAAGCCATTTGACTGCAATGTAAGTCAAGAATAAACCTTTTGGTTTGAGGAACCTTCTTTGAGGAACAAATGCAGGAAGTTAAAGGATGCTATTGTGTTTCACCAAGATGTAGCGAATCAGCTCATGGGGAAATATGAATAATTAATTGTAACTAGTTATAATTAATTATAAATATTTAGATCCGCTGTAGATATTTAGCTGACCTCTCAGGGTCAACTGTCTGTCAATTCTAAGAACGTTAATTTCCTGGTTAAAGGAAATCACTTTCTTACTGTACAACTCTACACAGAGCTTGTAGCATAAATCTGCATGATTAGGGACTCCAGTTATGAGCAAACAATGAACAATGTCAAGTGTGATACAAGTAAGACTTCATTAACTACATAAACACTTAAACTAGTCTAACATACTACATAAACACTTACACTGGTCTAACATACACATACACACACACACACACGCATACAGTTGGTATAGGAAAGGGTTAAAGCTTAACTCAGTAAAGAGGAGAGAAAATAAGAATATGAAGTTATGGAACCATTTGCATATTCAGCAGATCTACCGCCTGAAGGAAACATCAGATTCTTAGTTCAAACACACCTTTGTAAAAAGGTGCAAATGATACCTAATGTATCAATTAATAAGACTAAGTTTGAATACTTGCACGTCTCGTCTGTCTGAAAGAAAG
>NW_015505302.1:839322-841169 GCF_001515645.1 Sinocyclocheilus grahami
TCTTGACACCTCGGCATGGAGATCGGGAAAAAACGGAAGGCCCCGTCGTGAAGGCTGTGACCTCGCTTTCAGGAAACGCTCATCTAATTTGCTTTTAAGGCGAGCATCCTGTTTCTCGGCTGGCCAATCGATATTTAATTTGGCTACAGCACAAGTCACAACCTCCACGAGCTCCTCATACGCGAGGGACTGTGGTGGCGAGTCCACAGTCTCATCTGTCTCGACACTCATCACATCCAACTCCTCTGAGGAATATAGATGAAGTGTCTGGTTCTCTCTCTGGGGGGAAGAAACCGCAGCGCGGGCTTCTGAACCCTGAGAGAGAGCCTCGGATCTAGCGGGTGAGGACCGAGAAAAGGACAAGCCCGTCTCGGATCCCTCCGCTAAATCCACTTGCGATCCCCATGACAACAGTCTACGCTGTGCCTCGGCAACAGCAGGACCGCTGCCAGCGGGATCGCGAGCCTGGCCGCTCTCATCAAACACGGCCAGGCGAGAGCACAGCACGCGCAGCGAGTCATGACAATCAGCTCCCTTGAGAGCTGACCGTGCATGCTCCACTCCTAAACAAACAACACACAGATCGTGTGTATCCCCCGCTGCCAGATATCGTAGGCAGGGAGGAACACAACGTTTGTAATACCATTTGCTCGCCATATACTTTGACTTTGCTTTTGACATGATATGAATGCTTGTGCTGACAGACAACAATAAATAGGACTGGCACATACACAGAGCGCTACTGAAGAGCAGAAGCTGACTTGCGCTCTACCGGATGCACTTTTATACTTTCTGGTGCTTACGTCACCCCGCTCGTGACGTCTTGCTGCTCCATTGGGCTGATTGTACACGTGCTTCAGAACGCGGTCACGCAGGGGCGTTTCCAAAGTGATTCTCGACGCAGCTCGAGGTCCTGAAGGGGAACTCCCTTTCCTCTCCACATGTGCTAGGTATTATGGCTATCGTCATATTTTCTAGGTGGATGCTGCACACTGTTGGTAGTTGAGAAGGTTCCCCCACTGGATTGCCAGGAAATTGCTGTAACATATAATTAGTAGTATAAGTAAATGTTGCAAACATGTCTTGAGGATGTGGCTGGAGAGTCAGCGGATCTAAACATTACTAGAGTTCATTCCAGTCTGTGGTGTAGACATTGTCAAGTGGAAATCCTTCAGGAAGGGTTGTGGTCGACTTAGTTCAAGATCGAAAGTAAAACAAGAAGCCATTTGACTGCAATGTAAGTCAAGAATAAACCTTTTGGTTTGAGGAACCTTCTTTGAGGAACAAATGCAGGAAGTTAAAGGATGCTATTGTGTTTCACCAAGATGTAGCGAATCAGCTCATGGGGAAATATGAATAATTAATTGTAACTAGTTATAATTAATTATAAATATTTAGATCCGCTGTAGATATTTAGCTGACCTCTCAGGGTCAACTGTCTGTCAATTCTAAGAACGTTAATTTCCTGGTTAAAGGAAATCACTTTCTTACTGTACAACTCTACACAGAGCTTGTAGCATAAATCTGCATGATTAGGGACTCCAGTTATGAGCAAACAATGAACAATGTCAAGTGTGATACAAGTAAGACTTCATTAACTACATAAACACTTAAACTAGTCTAACATACTACATAAACACTTACACTGGTCTAACATACACATACACACACACACACACGCATACAGTTGGTATAGGAAAGGGTTAAAGCTTAACTCAGTAAAGAGGAGAGAAAATAAGAATATGAAGTTATGGAACCATTTGCATATTCAGCAGATCTACCGCCTGAAGGAAACATCAGATCTTAGTTCAAACACACCTTTGTAAAAAGGTACAAATGATGCCTAA
>NW_015505302.1:841416-899428 GCF_001515645.1 Sinocyclocheilus grahami
AACCAGTTTTGAGTCAGAGAATCTTGGTGAATGGAAAAGTCAAGGCCGAAGCATGGCACGAGCTTAGGATGTCCTGGAGCGTTGTAGCTCACATTTCTCAAAACATAACAGAAACACAGACTCTGGGCGGGTCACATGGTGTGAGGCCTTTAAGGTCGGAGAAGATCCCCGCCTCTCAAGATGGGCTTGTCCAATGAGAAAGGCCGGAATCCCAAGTGGGAGTTTTGAGATACTGGGGAGTTTTTATGACCCTTTGTGTGAGGGCATGGTAATTTGCAAATGGAACTTGAATCGAAATTACTAAAGATTCTAACACTAATATATTGCCTATGTACTCTCGTTTAGATCATCAGAAGGCAAATTCATAGATACTAAACATGGTAGGGTTACATATAGGTAAGATGACAGGAATGAGTGTTTCGATCATAAGCCTGCATAAAACAGTATAAAATCTCATAGACAACATACATGATGACCTGAAGAATATGTGTGTTCATTCAAAGAAAGGTTTTCCTATGGATTAATTAGAGAAATGTCCATTTCTACTGTGCATTGTGCCTCTTCCTATGGAACATGCAGTGAGAGGGGGAGGACTCTCAACATGCCATTAGGTCGTAAAATCTATCTGGTGTCAGGGTTGCCATGGTAACCAGGGTCCTGGGCCTCGTTCACAGACAACTTGGCACCCAGTATGTTTATTGGGTGAGGGGTCTGTGAATGTTTGTTAATCTAATGAATAATTGATTTGTTAAATCAAATGAAAAATGGTGTGTCTGATTGGTCCAGACACTACAAAGATATTAACGCAACATAAGTTCGTTAGATCACTCCTTTGCAATTTCATTCAAACCACAACCAAGAGTATCTGTTAAATAAGAGGAAATGGTTAAAGGGTTGAACTCAAACATGAAAATGCTGTTATCATTTAATCACCCTCATGTTGTTCCAGCACTTTTTCCCAAAGACTGACTTTCTTCTGGGAAACCTAAAAGAAGATATGGGACATGTTTCAGCATTTTTTTTCTCCATATACATTGGAAGTCAATGGTCACCAAAACAGTTTGTATGGGATGATATTAGACTCAAAATGATTAATAGAAGCACGCACAATTATCCATGTACTGCATACATTTTATACATTTATCTTACTAACCACAAACAAATGCCTTTCAATTTGAGTCTGTGGAATTCAGGATTAAACGATTGTGCAGCGATTTGTACAAATCAAGACATGCTTGCAAATAAAAATGTTCTCTTCTGCATTAATATATCATAAATTGCTCATGCAAAAAGGAATCCGTGCATATGTGGATCAGGTGGCACGCGTGCATTAATTGACGTCTAGTTCGAGTCGATCTTGTTCGGTTCATTTGTATTTTGAGATGTCATTTTTGCAGTTTACAGCATTTCACGTCCCCCACACACACAACTACCAACGAACTAGGTCCAGTGCAATTCATTAACGTGTACATGATCTGAAAAATTCGCAAATGTGCGTCACTACACTGAAACAAATGCTTTTCAACCGGTGTCTGCAGAGTTAGGAATTACATTAGTGTGCAGCATTTTGTTCAAATAGAGGCATATTTGTGAATAGAAATGTTATAGTTTGTATTAATGATTTGTGCATGTAGCGATTAAAATGTGCATTTGTGGATCAGAAGACACGCGTGCGTTCATTCACGTAACTTCCGAGTCGATTCTATTTGATTCATTTGAATTTTGAGGCTTTCGTTCCGCCCTTTTAGCCTTGCTCAATCCACACACACACACAGCTCGCGATCACGCGCAGCTGAGAAACAGAAAATCAGCGACCACTAGATGGCACTAGCCCCAGTCACATGTGTGCATTCCATTGAGTACAGTTTTAAGAATGTTACATTGTGTTTTCTACTTTTCTTTGTTTCTTTTTGGTTTGGCTATTCTCCTCTACTGTAGAAATATAATAAAGATGTTTTATTGAACTTGTTCTAACTTAACTTGTCTTAAGACACAGAATAGCTTATTTGCCAAACTTGTTTTTTTTCTTTTCTTTCTGTAATTCAACGGCACGTTGTCAGTTATTCCTTCCTTGTATTATTATTATTATTATATTATTATGCAAAGATGAAGTTGACGATGCTGATTAGCCATCGCTGCAGTACGAGAGAAATGCACCTTTCATATAGGCCTACAGCATTGCAAATGCTGCAGCCTGTTCATTAAAAAAGTTTCAAAAAAGATTTTCGTGATATGTCACCTTTAACTGCAAAGATATACAACAAATGTGATTTCATAGTCATAGAATCATAGTTTCAACAACAAATAACAATATGCTTGTATT
Organism: Sinocyclocheilus grahami; assembly: GCF_001515645.1. Classification (NCBI taxonomy): domain Eukaryota; kingdom Metazoa; phylum Chordata; class Actinopteri; order Cypriniformes; family Cyprinidae; genus Sinocyclocheilus; species Sinocyclocheilus grahami. The sequence goes on from NW_015505302.1 coordinate 843,740, forward strand.
AATCCAACATTGAGAGAGAGTACATTTCTATAGGCATTAATATTACTGATATTTTTCAAAAATACCTCAACCCTTGTGGTTTTCACAAAATCGAGTAGCTTTTCAGGGTTATAACTGAGGGTAGAAGTGCATCCTGCCTGCTTGAGAGTGTGTGGGAGCCTCTGAAGTGCATTCTTCCCCACTGGCAGTTAAGAGACTCTCTTCTGCTTCCACTCCAGCCTTCTGTTCCAGTTATGACAACATGATTGGAGCCAAATTTAATCTGCATTTGTGTGAATGCAGCAATACAGGTATTGACAACTGATTGTTGCTGTTGCAGCTCCAGCTGTTACACACTTACAGAATCTGAATTATGCATAAACAACAAGAAAATCTCAATTGTTGTTAGTATGCTACTTGATATTGATATTTCTAATTAATATCATTAATAACAAGGTAATAGTCTCTGTTTGTTTAGTTGGCAAAGCTCAAGGGACTTAAAGGGGTCATATGACGTTGCTAAAAAATAACCTTTTGTGTATTTGGTGTAATGAAATGTGTTTGTGGTTTAAGGTTCAAAAAACACATTATTTTCCACATACTGTATGTTATTGTTTCTCCTCTATGCCCCGCCTTTCCGAAACGCATCGATTTTTACAAAGCTCATGGTTCTGAAAAGTGAGGTGTATGCTGATTGGCCAGCTATCCAGTGCGTTGTGATTGGCCAAATACCTCAAGCGTGTGACGGAAATGTTATGGCCCTTACCATATTGTGATGCCGTGTCCAGGAGCGACGAGACAAAAACATTAAAACCCATTATAAATGAGGCATTTGTTACATCCAGTGGGGACATAATTACGGATTATAGGCCTAATGACTTATACTGTCTTTTTACTCGTTGCCTTGCATCGCGTCGTGTAAACATAAAACCATGTCTGCATTTGTGATCGGCGAAACGACAAACAACAAGCGCTACTCTACACTGCTCAAAACTCGCATTTGATTCATCAGTGGCAAATCCTTTAATTATGAAAACATACTTACTGGCTGTGAGTCAGCATTATTTGTCAGAGCACCAGCATTGTAGGCTACTCTCCCAGGAAACAGTCCTCGTCCTGTGTAAAATGCGTTGCACACATCTGAATATTTGGTTTGAACTGTTCTGGAACAGTGTTGTAAATACAACTTAATCACTGATTTCTAGTCATGTCCTCTTTTGGGAGACCAAACAAAGTAGTTTCACTTTCACAACGAAACACACAGAGTCTCCATGACATGGTGGCGGCAGCAACAATACTACAGCGAGAATCAAAGTTACGCCTTCTATCTTTGTGTGAACATTTGGGCTGTGTTATGCAAATCTTCCCACACAGTGATGTAGACATGTGGGGGTGTGTTTAAACGAGGTGTTTTAGGAGGGCGTGGACTAGTCTTAACTTTTATTAAGACTATCTATTTGGGTTTGAGACTTTAGTCTTTGCAACTTTAGGGATCTTATCTATTCACGAACAGCATGTAACACTCCAAAGAGAAAGGAAAACTTGAAATCGCATCATATGACCCCTTTAATTATGGGGAAAGAAGCCAGGTTTGTTTTTACACCTTGAGATTCTCCAATATTCAGTCAGTAATCCAACATTTATACATATGCGTTTGTCCAGCAAGAATTTATTCGGTTAACAGATGTTCTGCTGATTGATTGATTGATTGATTCATTGATTGATTCATTCATTCAGTCAGTCAGTCAGTCAACACTATAGTAAGATAATTACAATGTAAATAAAAAAAACATATATTCCATGTTTACTGTACACTTAAATGATCATTCCTTGCAGATCATCCAAAAAAAAAAGATTTTTTTCATTATCATTTGTGACATTTATTTTGCATTTGAAATATATTAATTACATTTAAGGCAAATAATGTATATGACATGATGTATTATATAAGGTCTCTATACTTTATGCATCAGTATAAACATATATGTACAAAAAATACAATAGTATCTATATTTAACAAAAAGAAAACTTGACAAACAAATCTGTAATGAAAAAAAAAAATATATATATATATTTATATTAAGCGGTATGTACACTGTCCAATGCTCATCAATCCCCAATCCACCCTCAGTCACTTCCACTGGGCATACTGCCTCGTCGGCTCATCTGTAGCTCCATGATTCCAGTTCGGTTTACAGCACTTTTCAGATAATTGCGGAAGACTGAGCTGGAGAAGCAGTAGATGACTGGGTCCAGAGCACTGTTTAGGTAGGTGAAGGCTATGGACATAGAAAACAACTGACTGGTGAACCTGTAAGCCTTACAGTACTCATCTCCAAGTTTTTTCAAATAGAGTGCTGTCAATCCTGTGCCGATGCTGGGAAAGAAGCAGAGGACAAAAACCCCAACGATCACCAGGACAGTCCGAATAGCCCTTTTCCCTTTCATGTCCTTGTCCATCTGGCGTATACGAAGGATACATGCAATACTCACAGAGCAGAAGATCAGGAGTAATAGAGGCAGAAAGAACTCTAACACAAACACAGCATAATGTAGGCGGATACCTAGCGATGGTTTCTCATAGTTACTGAAACTCCTACAAAGAGAGATGTTGTTTTCCATGTTCAGAAGTTTGTTGGCCAGCAAAGGGATCCTCAGAGATATCACAACAGCCCAAATGAAGCAGGCAACCCCGGCTGCTTGTTTTGTGCTTATGTAATTAATTTTGTGATGCGGATGTGCCACTTTAAAGTAGCGGTCTACAGCCACGGCAGTCATAAAGGCAATGCTAGCCGAACGGTTGACTGACAGCATGAATAGGTTGATCCGACACCAGGCGTCTCCAAATATCCAACTCTCGCCACGCATGAAGTTGTCGATGCGGAAAGGTAGGCTCACAAGAAGCAGAAAGTCAGACAAAACCAGGTTGAAGAGGAACATGACGTTGGCCCTCCACGTCCTAAGGGTTTTGCTGAAGACTAAAAGTGCCATGACATTGCCAGGCACGCCGAGTAACAGCTCAATTATGAGTATAGGAGGAAGGACGGATGCCACCAGGTTCTGAGTTGATGAACCGCAGTGATGTGAAGTGTCGTTGGGTGACATAGTAGTTCAACAGTCAGAGCTGCTGCGTCGTTTCTGAAAATGGAGTTCAGAGTTTTGCATTAACACAGCTCTGCAACAGAAATACCATTGTGATATTACTTCAGGAAGGTGGTCGTCATGTATAGCAGGGATTTCACATCAGTGACATTTCTAATTGGGTAAACTGAAACTAGTTGCAACACTCCCCACACCCCTAGAAGTTGGAGGAAGTATAATCTTGTGACAGTGCTTGCGGTATACAAGGAAGCCTGTCTTCCTGCGTAGTGTAAAATGCTGAAGCAACTGTTTTAGAGTAACAACAGTTTAATAAGCTAGTAGAAGCTAAAGTACTGTTGCATGAGCATCTGCAAGTGTAAATAATTCTACACCAAAATAAGCAGGCATTTTAACCCTCTGAATCAACTTGAGGTTGAGTAAATTATGACAATTTTTGGAACATTTATAGTTTTGTTTATTATTAATATTTTCCCTTCATGGTTTCAGAATTGATACATTAAAGGGTTAAAATATGTACTAGGGAAAAGATCCGGTACTAATCTGATTAATATTTACTAATACTGACCCATATTTGAATGAATAATGGGGTTCCAGAGTAATGAAACTAAAAATGTGGATACCCAAGTATAGCACGCAAATATTTGCACAGTGGACCAGTTTCGACCATTAAACCAAAACAATCTTATCTTTACTGAGAATTTTGAAATTTAAATATTTCTGTGTAAAGTGTTTTTTTACATATTGTTTACACAATCAGATTCATTGACATCTACATATTAAATTAAATTAATCTGAAATTATGACTTTTAATAAAAACATTTCCGGTCACAAATAGATATTGTTTTTCTTCTATCATTCTGTAATTAAAGGTAAGTCACGTTTTGTAATTTTTGGAGCCAAACAAGGACAGGGTTGTTTCTCCTTGCAGCTTAATAGTTAGTGATTTTGCTGTTTAACATAACGGTCTCAAAGTCACCCAACCTGTAACATCGACTTACAAGACCAACTTCACAGTGTTTATTTAGCACATGCAAATACAGTCCTGTTATCATGAGCTACAGCTTACCATTAAATATATCCCATATATACCATCATATATATCTAGTATATAAATATATATATACTAGAACAATCAGTAGTCAATTCTCAGCCCCACACACACAGGACTTCATATCAACCCCACCCACTGCTAAAACTCCCATCTTCTCCTTCTGTCCCCTCACTGAAGCAGAAGTATCCAAACTTCTCCTCTCCAGCCATCCTACAACATGCCCTCTAGACCCAATCCCCTCACACCTTCTCCAAGCAATCTCTCCTACACTTTTACCAGCACTCACAAATATCATCAACACAACTCTCCTCACAGGCACTTTCCCCACTTTATTCAAGCAGGCTCGGGTAACCCCACTGCTCAAAAAAACTACATTAATCACTTCACTTAAAGATAGCTACAGACCTGTCTCTCTCCTTCCGTTCATAGCGAAAACTCTCGAACGAGTTGTTTTCAACCAGGTATCATTGTTTCTTTCACAGAACAACAAACTGGACACTAACCAGTTAGGTTTCAGGAGTGGCCATTCAACTGAGACTGCGCTACTGTCAGTGACGGAAGCCTTGTGGATGGCAAAATATCCCAGATCATCAGTTCTTATTCTGCTGGGTCTATCTGCTGCTTTTGACACTGTCAATCATCAGATCCTCCTGTCCACCCTCTCATCACTGGGCATCACAGGGATTCCACTTCACTGGTTTGAATCGTATCTCACTCTCAGGATGGCCTGGGGAGAGGTGGTCTCCAAAGCACATCAACTGGTCACTGGGGTTCCTCAGGGAACAGTTCTTGGACCCCTCCTCTTCTCCATATACACTACATAACTGGGTCCCATCATACAGGCACATGGCTTCTCCTACCATTGCTATGCTGATGACACACAGCTCTATCTCTCATTTCAACTAGATGACCCATCGGTAGCTGCACGGATCTCATGCTGCCTGCCTGGTGGACGTCTCAGCATGGATGAAAGAACATCACCTACAGCTCAACCTGGTCAGCACCCGCCTATATCCACTCACTACTACGAATCTACATCCCCTCCAGAAGTCTGAGATCCGTTAGTGAGCGACGCCTCGTGGTACCATCACAGAGAGCCTCAAAATCACTTTCCAGAACATTCTCGTTCACCATTCCTGGCTGGTGGAATGATCTTTCCACCCCTATCCGGAATGCTGAATCCCTGACAATTTTCAAGTGACAGCTGAAAACTCATCCCTTTCGACGCTACTTGACTTGATCCTAAATTAAAGAAAAAAAAACGTATTTCTCTTTATTTATTCCTTCCCTTTCTAGCTTGTACTTATTTGAACAATGCCTAGAACCTGGTTTTACAAGCACTTCCTGTGTCTGTTTGCCTCTTTAAGAAGAATCTCTTTATGTATTCCCCAATTGTAAGTCGCTTTGGATAAAAGTGTCAGCAAAATGACTAAATGTAAATGTAAATATCCCTACTTAGAGTGTAGTTCTTAGTTTAAATCAAATCTTATAAATATTTCTGTAAGAAAAGTTTCTCATGACTTACCAGAGTTGGCAACTGACTATATTGATGATTCTTTCTTGAGATGTAAGCAGAGAATGTGAAACGAGGTCTGGTCTGAGCAAAACTACCGCTCAGAAGTTGTCTCAAAGCAAGCTTCCTCTGTAAAAATGAGTCATAATACATGACGTGAAGTCTTACTCAATTCTGGCACATCCTCAAATGTCCTCACATTGCTCTGTTTTAACAAGTTTTCTTTCTTGCATTAATGCAATATGTAGATATGCAATAATGTTCAAAGTATAAGGAAGCACTCTTGCTGCTCTGCAACACTGTTGGACAAACTTTAGCAACATGCAGTTTCACAAACTGGTTGCATGCAAATATGCCACTTGGCATAAATCCATCTAATTTAAAAGGCATTTTCATGTATGTCCTAATCATAAGATCCATCTGTTTTATTCCAACTAGTATTTCTAAGCAAACTATGTGAAGCCAAACTCTTCAAGAGAGTAAGAAACTGTGCTTCCCTCGAAAAACGTTTTTCTAAATATCTACAATGACCCACTGAATAGCAGAGTGCAGAGTGGATCGGGTTTCCAAGCTCGATCTTTACAATTTTTTAAGTACATTTACAGTAACATAACACTTAAGCATTGTATTTATCAAATATTGTTTTGACTTACCAAAGTTGACTGCTGACTAGTTTTCTGATAAAATCTAATTGAGGATGTAAGCAGAGAGTGTAAAGAAAGTTGTCTCAGCTTAAGTTCAGTGTTCTTGTTTGAGAGAAATGACCGCCCAGAGCTCGTCTCTTTATCTTCCTCTGTCTATGCATGTTGTAGAGACATCAAGATGGGAAGGTTAAGTCCTAGCCAATACTAATGCTTCTTTCTTTCTCTTTCTTTCTAAAATTGCAACAATATGATATCTGCAGAGAAAATATTATTGCTGTTCAGTGCCTAAGCAACCATTTTAAACTAACAAACGGTTACAAAAACCGGCAAACTTATGAGAGAGAGCGAGAGCGAGAGAGAGAGAGAGAGAGAGAGAGAGAGGCTAAACTCTTAACTGGAATTACAAAACAGCTGTATCATGTTTTATCATGTCATATCATGCTATAAAAAGGGAATGGTCATCATTTGTTTCAATAGTGAAAAATAATGACAGTTTTAATGAACATGCCCACATTCATAGCATTGGTTGAGCCAATGTTGCTTTGTTGTGTTTTAAGCCTCTGTCTTTACCACTGATCTATATAATGACTGTATTGCTCATTGCATTCGAAACTGCCATTAAGCGGTGAAGCCACCAGAAGTATTCAAGCAGCCATATTAACATTCCCTACTGGCAGAGTGCATCATTGACTGACAGCCAAAAACTTGACCTTGACCCTATTTGAAGTGTATCAGTTACACAGGACTAGTTTTTAAGATATGTGTATGTAAATTAATTTTTACTTCAGATGTTATCTGCAATGTTTATGGTCTTTTTGGGCAGGATAAGCAATATTGAAATCGTTAAGGTGGGTGTGTCAGCTGCGCACTTGCCAACACAGGTAACTGATCCTACACAAAATGTATTTATTTATGTACAGAATTATGCAGGAAATATTAAACATGAACGTATATCTGGTATTAGTATCAGAAATTGATTCAACTATACAATAAATACTACAATACAAGCCTCTGTTAATATTGCTCTATATTGTATTGAAAAAAAGCTTAACATGAAGCATCTTGAAAATAAAGCTTCATGTCTTTAAGTCTGTATGCAGTCTGCATTATTTCTCTAAATAAGTTATGATGCATGTATTTTATTTCCTGATTGTGCAACATCTCTTTCAGACTCTTCAAGATCGCTCAAATTCTATGGAATTTTACTAGCATTGCAGTTTCCATAGGAGTAAAATGTTATGTATGTATGTTGAAGTAATTAATTATTCATTTAACCAACGTTTAACTCATTAACTGCTTCAAAATGAATGTTGTTTACAAAATCATTGTTGAAATATTTACTGTACGAATAAAATCCAATAGCAAAATCATATAAACAGTGAATAACTGTTCAATGCGAATTAAGGTATATGTGTATACAATGCATAAATCTTTATTCAGATTTCAAAATGAGCACTTTGTCATTTGAAATATATATATGTTCACGATCTCATCCGTATGATGTTCATCATGTTTATTGGCTACTGTAATGTATATGAATGTTTTTATTAAAAGTTTTATTAACTTTTTATTAAGCGGGGGACGTTTGTGTTATAAGTGTGCAGGGATACTTCAGATATAAAAATTGACTAGTTAGGTGATGTTTTCTCATTAAAAACTTCCTATTAATTCAATATAAAGTAAGGGAATACTAGGGAATACAAATATGGCGGCCCAGTGGCTTTACTTTTATGATGGCATGAGCAATCCAGTTCTCTATTATAGATCAGTGGTCTTTACACTTTTTACACTGGTGGAAGGCATTACTGTGGTTACTTACACTTTTCAGAAAGTGTACATGCTAAATAATTACTTTATGAGCAAATGTGTGTGTGTGTGTGTGTGTGTGTGTGTTTGCAAATTTGCAGTGGACTCTGTTCCCTATTAATCAGTCATTCGACTTTTTTTTATTACACAGCAGAGAAAAGCAAACATGAGAGATATAGTAATGGTGCCATGGCTGTTTTTTGTGTGTCCTGGAGGAAAGTGTTTTCTGTGCATGAACTAGAGCTATTTATAGTGATGTGATTGACTTCCTCTTATTTTAGGTTAAAGCCTCTTGTGTCATTAGTCCAGCTCACAGAATTGTTTATCTTGACTGTCTATGGGAAACAGAAAATAGATGTGGCATGGAGCAGAGAACAAATTTTAATTGCTAATGTATCATCGTCATATTCTGTATAATGAGTGTTTTGGTCAGCTACATACTGTGATATTTGCTTGAAATATCAACTTATATCTACGGCCCTGTTCCAAAACATACTGTAGTGAGCTGCCTTACTGTCTACAGCTTATAGGAAGCTGCCTTCTAAAGCATCATCACTGAAATAAAGCATAGAGGAGGATAGTTCCTCGTATAAAGCCTACAGGAGAATCGATTAACAATTGATTTCAATAATCTTTGAGTAAGCAGCAAAGCTGAACTGTTTACTATATTAGAATATATATATATATATATATATATATATATATATATATATATATATATATATATATATATATATATATATATTTCTTATTATAAACTATTTTATAATTGTATAAATTGATGAAAAGGATATTCAGTTTGAATAATTAGTATATTTATATATTTATAATTTACATTTCTTTCACTTTGTCCCTACCGGATGGACTTTTTCGCAAAACAAAATGGATTTTGAGATTGCCTTGGAATATATAAGAAACATTTTGGAACTGAAAACTTCTCTAATTCTCAAAACTGTTAAGAGGAATCTTGGCGACGTATTGAATGGCTTTATTTGACCACTGTCTTCATTTGACTGTGTCTGCAAAAATTGCATGCTTTTAACAACTACTAGATCAGCTTAAAGCCACAAAACCTCTTTTCCATGAGTGGCAACATCTTTGCAATCTCTGCAAAACCGTTGCTAAAATGAGCACTGATGAGCAGGCCTATCACAGCTCCCCCAGTAAGCCGTATGCCAGTCTATCTGTTTACATCTCTTGATCCCATATGAGAGGTATTATGCTTAGGGTCCCCGCCCTTTAGACTCTTTATTTCTGTACAGCCGAAGTGGGGATGTCACTGATAGCGCTGGCTTAATATTTAGCCATTGTGCTCTCAGGACTAGAGAACTTAGGCAGTATCAGGAAATGGTATAGACTCAGAAGCTGCTGTGTGCTGTTGAGTTGGACGAATTGGAGATGGTGTCTAGAAAGTTACTGATGAGAAGGCAGGGCCCTAAGAGTGATGGTGAGTTTTAGGTGGTTTATTGTTTGCAATAAACAATTTATTTTAGTTGTGTATAATGGAAATCATGCATGCATGGCTGATAACCGATTGGATGATTTGTAATGATTTCTAATGGCGGAGTAAGCTTCTGTATTTAACTGGGCCTAGCTCCCGTACAATAGTAAAATACCATTGAATATCCTAAGGGTCCATTCGCACCAAATGTGAAATGAAAATACAATACAAATCACAAGAAATAAATGCATTCAGAATGATGGAAACAGGTTATGAAAACCAAATTACTCCTGTACAGTGAGTGGCGCCAATTGACAAACAGATATTCTCCAATACTTGAAAAACTTGAAAAAAAAAATTTATTCAACTTGCATTAAAAAAAGTATTCAACTCAAGCAAATATTTCTTATCTGGCTATGTACTAGTTTCATTAGCAACACTCAAACAATGATACGCTTGGTGTGTTAGTGTTAAAAGCTGATTTGCTTGGCACTGCCGTATCTTTCAATAAAATATGTTTTGAAAACTCGGATACATGTTTAGAGTAATTCACAAGAATTTGTGTTTGAAGAACAAACACAAATTTTCTATTTCAGTCGCTCAGGCATTTTTTCAGTGGGTCAAAAAAAAAAAACTTTTGTCCAGCTAGGAGTTTTTTTTTTTTTTTTTCAGCAAGGAGGTGAACCTAACATAACGTCAGAAGGCACACTGACACATAAACTACTTTGTTGAAATTTTCTCATGCATCATACTCAGAATGAAAGCTGAAAGATCTTTATCTGCCTTTCATGTGTCATTTTGATGAGCAGATGTGTCTGCAGCGGAGAATTACATATTTGTGTGCATCTTATCTCATGAATTATGTGCACAATAGTTTAACTTTTCAAGTTTACTTCCTATCAGAAAGGCCTTTCTCTTAACAGGCGTTTTTGCACCTCAACTACAGTGAGTTGATCTTAAAGTTTAGTTTTATATCATTAAGATGATGGCTGATTCTAGATGACTGATTAATGTATATGCATAGGATGAAAAGGTTGAAAAAATACTGATTCCCAGATGCATCGTTATTCTCTCTTTGACAATTCAGAATCGATTCTGAGCTTAGCTAGAGGCAGCTGTATTCTGCTTGCAGAACAAACACACACACAAAACCATCAAACAAGTATATAGATTTGCATAAGGTTTCATGAAGCAAAATACAAGGGCATTCATGGGCATTATTGTACAGAATATTGCCGTGAGAAATGCTTTGCTTGACAATGTGCGGTTGCATCTGCCAGTATTTCAGTGTTTGCCCTTCCAAATGCTCTATGAAGGCATTATTTGTTACCTGTTTGGAATGCAGTAAAAATTCGATACACTAAATTTATTTACTGACATACATCTGCTTTCAAATGCAGTCTATTTGACCTGTTGCTGCTATGGCATCACCAGTAATAAATAGACAGAAATAATGCTGAGAAAAAGAGAAAAATCCTGCCCTTGTCTGAAAAACATTCAGATACTTAAAGCACTCTCAGATACTAAATGCACTTTTAATGTTTCTTTGTTACCCTTTATATTTGCTTGTGTGTTTTGAAGCTATATTTAATTAGTTAATAATTATTGCTATATGTTTTATTATTATTATTATTGATTAGTATTATTATTTGATTTATTATTGATTTGTAATTATTTAAAAATAATTATGTAAGTATGTGTCAGACTCTGTTCCGTGTTTTGTGTGTGTTTTGCTTCCTATGTTTCCTTTTGCCCTTGTTTGGTCTTCCTGTTCCGTTTCCCTGATTAGGTTTATTTGTCCCAGGTGTTTCCAATGTTCATTATGTCATTGATTTACGGTGTTCCCCATTGTGTCCCTCCTCTAGTCTTGTATTTAATGGTTTCCTGTTTTGAGTTCACTCTCCGGTATTGTATATGTCTACCCTTGCTACATGTGTTTTCCTGGTTCCCTGCGTATGATTAAAGTCTATATGTTTGAATTCGACTGCGTCTCCTCATTCCGCGCTCCGTGCTCCTCACAGTAGCGAACCGTGACAGAATACCGGACCAATACAGAACAGTAAGCGGCGCCCCCTCTCCTCTTGTTTGTTTTCCATTTATTTCTCCCTGCGGTGATGGAAATAGCCACTCGGTTCTCCGCCTTAGCCTGCCGAGATCTCTCCTTCTTCGAGTACGCCTGGGAATTCTGCGGGCTCGCCGCGGCGACGGCATTGGATGACGCCACCATCAATTCTCTGTTCTGGCTCGGGGCCAACTACCATCGCCTCATGGACTTCTCAGACACCAAGGGACTATGCTGGAGGGAAGAAATCTAACGGTGTCTGGGGAGTGTCCGGGCCCGAGCCAGAACCAGCCCGCCGGCCGTGGCTCTCTCCAGCCCGCCAGCCGCTCCAAAGTCAAGTTCACGGGCCGCCGCTCACTCAAGCCCGCCGGAATCTCTGCGGTCCAGCCCGGCGGTGGTTCCTCAGTCAAGCCCACCGAACATGCCTTTCACCCCGGTCCTAAAGAGGAATCTAAGGAGGAGAAGGCGGTCGGCTCCAGCCCCAGAGCTCGCTCCAGTGTGGGCTCCAGCCCCCGAATCCAGCCCAAAGAGGGCTTCTGTTCCCGAGTTTAGCCCACGGAAGGCTCCTGTTCCCGAATTTAGCCCACGGAGGGCTCCTGTTCCCGAGTTTAGCCCAGTAAGGACTCCTGTCCCCGAGTTTTGCCCAGAGAGGGCTCCAGTCCCCGAGTCTAGCACAGAAAAGCCTCCAGTTCCCATGTCGAGCCCAAGGAGGGCTCCAGTCCCCAAGTCAAGCCCAGGGAGGGCCACTGTTCCCGAGTTAGGCCTACGGAGGGCCTCTAAAGAAGATATTCTCCGGGTCCGTCCGTAGTGGCCGGGCCGAGTGGCGAGGCCAAGGCCACGGAGGCCGTCTGGCCATGACCTTCTGAGTTCCATGCTCCGCCTTGGCCTCCTGAACTGTCTGATCCGCCATGGCCTTCTGAGCTGCCTGCTCCACCAGGGCTCCCCAAACACCCTGTCCCACCATGGCATCCTGAACTGCCTGCTCCGCCATGGCCCCTGAGCACCCTGGACTGCCTGATCCGCCTTGGAGGTATTCCCTGTGTCCCTGTCCTGCACCAGCCTTCAGGGCGCCCGCCCCCCCCCTGGTAGAATTGTTACGGTGCGGGATGCGCCTTCCGGGAAGGGGGAGTGATGTCAGACTCTGTTCCGTGTTTTGTGTGTTTTGCTTCCTATGTCGCTCCAGTGTGGGCTCCAGCCCCCGAATCCAGCCCAAAGAGGGCTTCTGTTCCCGAGTTTAGCCCACGGAAGGCTCCTGTTCCCGAATTTAGCCCACGGAGGGCTCCTGTTCCCGAGTTTAGCGCACGGAGGGCTCCTGTTCCCGAGTTTAGCCCAGTAAGGACTCCTGTCCCCGAGTTTTGCCCAGAGAGGGCTCCAGTCCCCGAGTCTAGCACAGAAAAGCCTCCAGTTCCCATGTCGAGCCCAAGGAGGGCTCCAGTCCCCAAGTCAAGCCCAGGGAGGGCCACTGTTCCCGAGTTAGGCCTACGGAGGGCCTCTAAAGAAGATATTCTCCGGGTCCGTCCGTAGTGGCCGGGCCGAGTGGCGAGGCCAAGGCCACGGAGGCCGTCTGGCCATGACCTTCTGAGTTCCATGCTCCGCCTTGGCCTCCTGAACTGTCTGATCCGCCATGGCCTTCTGAGCTGCCTGCTCCACCAGGGCTCCCCAAACACCCTGTCCCACCATGGCATCCTGAACTGCCTGCTCCGCCATGGCCCCTGAGCACCCTGGACTGCCTGATCCGCCTTGGAGGTATTCCCTGTGTCCCTGTCCTGCACCAGCCTTCAGGGCGCCCGCCCCCCCCCTGGTAGAATTGTTACGGTGCGGGATGCGCCTTCCGGGAAGGGGGAGTGATGTCAGACTCTGTTCCGTGTTTTGTGTGTTTTGCTTCCTATGTTTCCTTTTGCCCTTATTTGGTCTTCCTGTTCCGTTTCCCTGATTAGGTTTATTTGTCCCAGGTGTTTCCAATGTTCATTATGTCATTGATTTCAGGTGTTCCTCATTGTGTCCCTCCTCTAGTCCTGTATTTAATAGTTTCCTGTTTTGAGTTCGCTGTCCGGTATTGTATATGTCTACTCTTGCTACGTGTGTTTTCCTGGTTCCCTGGATATGATTAAAGTCTATATGTTTGAATTCGACTCTGTGTCTCCTCATTCCTTGTTCCTCGCTCCGTGCTCCTCACAGTAGTGAACCGTGACAGTATGGAAGCCTGTTTCTGCCACCTGATTAAAAAAAAAAAGGTAATTGAGACTTTTTAGCTCACATTTTTTTCTTTTTTTCTCACAAAACTCACAATAAATGTGATTTTCAAAGTCAGCATACTCGTAAATTAGTAATTAAAAAAATGTAAATCAAGAAACATTTCAGAATCAGACCGTGATTCCCAGAATTGAAATTGGATCGGAACATGCAGGTGCCTAAAGATTTCCACCCCTAGCCAAAACTAGGTATCTATAACTTACCTTTTAGTGTTGAGAGCACATATATAATGTCTAGGCTGCAGTAGGTTTTGAAACCGAGTGTGTGTTTCAGTGTAAGGGAAATGAACACCGTTTATAAGTGATTGTGTGTAAACAGTAAGTAAGATTACAGATCTAGTGTGCTTCACTAATATGTTGTTTACATCCAGCTAATGAAGCCAAATAACACATTAGTTTTAACATCAAAGAAAATGTAATGCGGTCCGGATTGTTTTGCACATCCTCCAAACCCTTATCGTATCAAACATTTACTTACAAGTTAATCATACAAAGTATAATCAATAAAAAAAACTCTAAAGCAAGTATGTACACTTGTGCTAACAAAACCTTCTTCTGTTTTTGCAGATACTGGTGCCAACACTGACGTCCCTGGGCAGAACACACCCCTCTCACCTCTCGCCCGACTGTACATTTATGCCCTGCATGGGTGCCTCTGTGAGGTGGCGTTCACAGCAGCCTGGGATTGGTACTACACCCGTGACCATAGACTCGCGGGCCACACAAGTCTTTGGGCACTGCTTATTTACAGCTCTGCCATCTTCTTCATGGAGAGTCTAAGTGCGAGGTTGCAACAAAAGCACTGCCTCCTGCCAGTCAGGCTGACTGTCTACACTCTCTTCATCTATCTATGGGAGTTTAGCTGGGGGTTTCTGCTCAGGCTGTTCGGGGCCTGTCCTTGGGACTATTCAGAATTCAGGTATAACTTCATAGGTCTGGTGACGCTTGAATATGCTGTTCCCTGGGCGTTGGCAGCACTTATAGCTGAAAAACACGTTATCAGGAACACTTTGAAGATACGGCTAGATAAGTAGTTAATATAAACAGATAATAATAAACTGTTTAACAGAACATGTTAAAAATCGTTGACTTTGTATTGGGATAGAGTGTTAAGTAGGCCTGATAAATGCTACTATGCTAATAGAGTTCAACAATCGAGTTTCAGAAAGAAAAACCCCATTCATTTTCTCCATAGGAAAATTGATTGTTAATGATAATTTATTAACTTGTAAAGACAGACTTACTGTGAGCTACAAGGGTGTTAATCAGTGCTATAATCTGTTGTTGAAGCCAGCAGTCTTCATTATTCCATTGTTGTTTCTTTTTTTATTTTTTTTTTTATTTTTTTAATATTCCTGTTTAAGGGGCTGTTCACACAGAATACGTATTTGCGTCTAAAAACATGAGACACAGCACTCAGGAATGTTTTTTTTTTAAAAGCACAGCACAGAATGCTTTCTCCGCCATGTTGCCGTCAAATAAAACAGCTGCCATGCCAACTTGCTACTGTAAGCAAAAGCTCACAAAGCTTTCCCCGCCTCCAGGGGCTTCTGATTGGTCCACTGTTGTGGAACTGACATTGATGAGCGGCGCTGTGTGTAAAAGTTTAAATTCTTTTAACTTAACACAGAATATTAAAAACATGGTGCTCATGTGCTCGACACTGCAAGAGACACGGAGCGCAGCGACTATACACATCCATCTAGCGCATGTTTACATAGAAAAACTATGGAAAAGTAGCACATTGGAATGGGAAAACGCTTTCTGTGTGAACAGCCCCTAACTGCATAATAATAATAAAAATAAAATAAAAAACTACATTACCCATGATTCTGCATAGAAATCTCCACCATTCAGATAACTGAAGCAAGCAAATCCCACCCACTCCTGTGAAACACTGTGAAAGAAACTACCTACACTCTCAAACTACTTAAATATTTGTATATATTATACATATTTTTGAAATAAGCAAATATATGTTGTTACAAAATATGTTGTTTCCAATACACAATAAACATACTTAAAATAATGGTCTTATTTATCTTTATCTGTCATCTTTAATTTAATTATATAATTTTCAGGACTTCATGGGATTGTCTCTCACTTGTGATGTTGTGATTCACCTTGTAGCTGGTTGCTTTGGTTCATGGCTTACAACTCTTTAACAAAGACATTTTAAAAGTCTCTTTGGGAAAAATGAATGGGAAAAATACTTCCAAAACCAAGGGCGATGACAAAGTGGACCGCACTGTTGCACTAGATTGAAAAGCAAAAATAAAGCTCAATTTGAAATTCAAGAAAACATTTAGGTAGAATGCACATAACAACAACAACAACAATAATAATAATAATAGAAAAAAGTGTATATGTATATAACTGCCACTACAGGCAAGAATTGTTAGCACAATACCAACATTCTGGCTTTGGTATGAAACTAGCTCTGGTACCTCAGCATTGTTACCTTAGGCAGCAAATTATCAGCCTCACATAAGAGTGAAATAAAACTGTCAGGTCTACAAGTTCACCTTTTCTGTTTGCTCTGTTTGTTTTGCCGTATTTCACTTCTACAGCCCTGCTTTTCAATGAATTGAGGGCAGTGAACCGCATCTCACATGTTTACCTTCATTTCTATCACAGTGTGGCCAAGTGTGCTGGATAGCTGCCAAATATACTAGCTAGCTTTAACCACGCATTACCTAACACTATCTTAGCTTTATGCTCTATAAAACACCACTGAATAGCAGCATATTGTTGTCAGGTACCAAAATTTGACGGTACCACAGCATTTTACATTTTAGATACCAACTCGACCTACAGTACCAACACTGTAGCCAGTCAGTCTTATGTGATAGCTGCATTCATGAAATTAATATAGGAAAAATAATTTTGCTTTAGATATATATATTTTTTATTTATAGGTGTTGAATAAATTAAATTAAATTAAGCAATACTACTGATTATGATGGAGACTTGCCCTTACATTAATTGTATTTAAGAACCTTTTTATGGACTTGCACTTTGTCATGGATATTATGATTATTGTGGACATTATACTGTGGTGGGTACATAAGCATTACAATAAAAACTGCATTAGAATGAATGTCGTTATTAAAAACCGTTGATGCATTTGGTCCTAAACCAGTGTTCTTGTGTGTATATGTGTGTCAATAGGGTCTCTTCCTGTCTGGGTCTTGGGCAACATACAAAGCGACACAATCAAGTGATCGTTTCCACTGATACCTAAAAAAGCCACACACAAAAACAATAGAGTTAACAAACAGCTACCGCCATTCACACTGATATACAGGTGCATCTCAATAAATTAGAATGTCGTGGAAAAGTTCATTTATTTCAGTAATTCAACTCAAATTGTGAAACTCGTGTATTAAATAAATTAAATGCACACAGACTGAAGTAGTTTAAGTCTTTGGTTCTTTTAATTGTGATGATCTTGGCTCACATTTAACAAAAACCCACCAATTCACTAGCTCAACAAATTACAATATGGTGAAATGCCAATCAGCTAATCAACTCAAAACACCTGCAAAGGTTTCCTGAGCCTTCAAAATTGTCTCTCAGTTTGGTTCACCAGGCTACACAATCATGGGGAAGACTGCTGATCTGACAGTTGTCCAGAAGACAATCACTGACCACCTTCACAAGGAGGGTAAGCCACAAATGTTCATTGCCAAAGAAGCTGGCTGTTCACAGAGTGCTGTATCCAAGCATGTTAACAGAAAGTTGAGTGGAAAGTAAATACACAATTGGTTTTCTCTCACTGAGAATTCTTATCCCTTACAAACAGTTCTATCACTTAGCACGTATTAAACTATTAACACAAATGCTCATTGAAGAACAAATGAATACCACACTCACGCTGTCTCTCCAAAAATAAGAAGGCAATCCCCTATAGACAGATTGAACTCTTTGCCATTCATAAAGACGCTGGAGGACCCCTCCTAATTAGATTACAACAAAAAGTAGGAAAAGGAAAGTATAAGGCTGAAATAAAAATAAAGGACAGAGGGAACATAAAAAAGATAACTGAACTAAGAAATGGTGTAAACGGATGAAGGATAGATGAATGTTTTACCAGTTGCCAGATCCAGCCATCAGTTTGTCTTCT
The DNA here is from genome assembly GCF_001515645.1 of Sinocyclocheilus grahami. Taxonomy (NCBI): domain Eukaryota; kingdom Metazoa; phylum Chordata; class Actinopteri; order Cypriniformes; family Cyprinidae; genus Sinocyclocheilus; species Sinocyclocheilus grahami. Next base: position 861,716 of record NW_015505302.1, read on the forward strand.
AGAGGTTTCAGATGTACCCGAACCAAAGAGAAACGTCTAACAGGCAGAAGGTCTCAGTCAGCATTGTGACACTTTACAATAAGGTTACATCTATCTATCTATCTATCGACCACACTGATTTGCTTAACAAAAATACTTTCTCTGTCTTTCCTGGAACAGGATTTTTATTTTTACTTTTTTAACAGTCAGTGCAAGACTCATTTCTCAATACATAGTCCAACTGTAAATCAGTACCTTTCTGTCCCGCCACTGTTGCATGAGTAAGACATAATTGGACAGGAGACAAACTGTGTGAACTACTTAAAAAAAACTGAGGTTCAAGTTGCAGAAGTTACGTTTCCTGTTCCTGTGATGGTCGATTCCGTTTGACAGACAGGCTCTGTCTCCATCTACCTTATGCATACGTCGATACCTTGCTGATGGGAAACTTCTCACAGTCAGACCTCTGATTAATGACCAGGATCTCATCTGACTGACTCCTGCAGGAAGTAGGACTGATTGGTTCAGCTAGGCTTCTTCTACCCACCTCAGTCTCAAACTGTGTTCCAAACATATCCACCGGCTGACCACTGGCCAGGGCAGGCTTCTGCTTTTCCACCCACTCTCTGAAGCAGAACGGTGCCATCACCTTCATAGTGTTGAGTGGGTAAGGGGTTGGCTTGATGGGTTCAGCTGCAAAAATTAAACAGTTACTGGATTAACAGAATTATTATACACAAGTAAGCACAGCATACAATGGACACTTAATATGATGTTCAAGGGAATATAATGATGTTGGTTTTAGGACTTGCTTAAAGGAATAGTTCACCTGAAAATTAAAATTTACTGAAAATGTACTCACCCACAGGCCATCCGAGATGTAGATGAGATTGTTTCATCGTTGTATCAAATTTGGAGAGATTTAGCGTTACATCACTTGCTCACCAATGGATCCTCTGCAGTGAATGGGTGGTGTCAGAATGAGAGTCCAAACAGCTGATAAAAACATCATGATAATCTACATGTCTCAAGTTTGACGTCTCATTCTGATGGCACCCATTCACTGTAGAGGATCTATTGGTGAGCAAGTGATGTAATGCTAAATCTCTAAAGTCTGGTTTGACGAAGAAAGTAAATTTTACAGAAATTTTCATTTTGGGTGAACTGTGCCTTTAAGGTGCCATGGGAATGAGGCCTGACACTGACATTACTTGTTATTTCACAAAACCTTCCGCTATAGGGAAAGAACAAATCCTTTGTACAGAAGACCTCTGAACAACAGCACTCTGCAGTAATGGCATGTTAAATATAAGGGCATTTAACCTTGTTTCATCATGCATGAATCACAATAAACAACAACAGTAACGTGAACAACTGTATTTACCTGGATCAGGCTTTCCTGTTTTATTCTGTTTGGAATCCATAAACCTGACGTATACAAATGCAACTCATTATTTGTACATACATGCATACGCACACAAAATTGACAGGACTGAGATACATATATATATATACACACACACACACACACACATTTTAGTGCCTAAATTATAGTGACTGCATCTAATAAATATTTTTGCTATTATATGTTAGAATTCATTATACATGTTTAAGCCATTATAAGGTATTCAGCTTCGGGCACATCCCTATAAAAATGTGTAGTTGATATATGTAAACTATGAAGGGAACAGAAATACATGTAAATTGCATTTACCACCATATTCAGTTTTATCCGAATACAGATACAGATATAAACCATTTTGATATTGCTACAGATACGGTTTAAAATATTGGCTTCGCTGCACACCTATAGTGTGTGTGTGTGTGTGTGTGTGCGCGCTCGCGTTTTTGTGATTTATGAGGACACAAATTTGTATAATGACATGGGTATGACATAGGTACATAGGTAAGAAGGTGATTTATGAGGACATTTTGAGTGTCCCCATATTTTAAAAGGCTTATAAATCATTCAGAATGAGTTTTTTTTTTTTTTAATCTAAAAATACAGAAAGTTTCCTCTAAGAGGTGGGTTTAGGTGTAGTTTTGGTGTAGGGCAATAGAAAATACGGTTTGTACAATATGTATAAAAAACATTAAACCTATGGAATGTCCCCACAATTCACAAAAACAAACCTGTGTGTGTGTGTGTGTGTGTGCGTGCACATATTAAAAGGATTTCTGGTGAAATTATTTTCTAAAATGATCATGTAACAGGAAGACTGGAGTAATGCCTGCTGAAATTTCAGCTTTGACAACACAGGAATATGTTTGTTTTTTTTTAACTAAGTTTTAATGTTTTTAATTTAATGTATGTTTTTAAATGGTAATACTATTTCACAATCTTACTGTTTAACTTTTTTTAAACATAAAAAGTCAATAATAAAAACGATTTATTAAGAGAAACACTGGTGACTTACTCTTTGATGATGGGAACAAGTTGGGTTCCCAGGTTCTCACAGTAGAACCAACGTTCAAACAAGACATCTGTACTATTATCCACAAAGTACCTAGCAGGAGGGAAATTAAACCATCTTTTTATCACTAACGCACATCTTTTATCCTTTATTCCACAATTTAGTTGTGTCTAATAGCATTGTTGTCCAGGTAAGGGTACAGAAACATCAATAGGCAAGTGTATGATCTTGAGGTCACAAGTAATTACCAATGCGTGTTGGAGTTGACTTGAGAGTATGGTTAGAGGAAAGGTAGGCGTAATGTAGGATAGATGTGTCTGGGAGAAGTATCCCATGGTACCTGAGGCCATCTGTCTCTGAGCGAAGCCTCCTCCTCTCCACCACTAGCCCTACTGTGTTTGCGTATCTCTGAGGAGAGTGGGGAATCCGCGCTGGAAGAAGGAACATCTGAGAATAGCGGCAAAAACAAGGCTTTTGAGAATACAAAACGTCTTTATAGACTAAAATGGCTTGACATGAATAAAGCCTATCAGACAAACAGCAGAGCCCTTTCAGAGGCAGCACCCACTGAGACAAATCCAGATGATGCTCACCTCTCCTTCTCGAATGTGTATGTCTTTATGCTTGCCATTCTCTATCACTTTCACAACCATGTCGCCCCTCACCTGGTAAAAGAGCTGTGACAAAAAGGCAATGAAACAGGAAGTCAGTGTGAAGAATATCTGTGAACTGTGGATAACAAATATTTCACTTGTTTCCCTTTGTTGGAAATCGTTAGCCTTATAACTGTGACCTGTATTACAAATGTAGTGCCGTTGTGTCAGAAACAGTTATAGCCTTGGAATAAAACTGCATGCTAGATGGGGCACAAGTGTTTTTTTTCTTCCAAAGAAAATCTAACCCTGTGAACTTTATCTGATTAAATAACTTTACAGTCAAACCTTCACAAAGCTTAAATTACACTCAACATAAGACTTATGTAACATATTGTGTCTCAAAAGTAAACTCTCATCATGTGTGGAAAATCTAGAGCAAATATAGCCATGACTGAGATGGATGGTTTGCACTGACCTCTAGTGACCAAGATTAAAACATTAAACAATGAACCAATGAGACCAATGAGAGTCCCGACTGGCTCACAAAACTTACAGTGGGTAAAGAAAATAATCAACCCCTTTAAAATAATCAAATTTTTGTTGTGTTGCAGCCTGAAATGAAGACGGACACAGTTTTTGTTTTATCCAGCTTTATTTACTCAGTGCAACTTATAACATCCAAGATATGTCAGAAAAAAAATACAAATAAATAAAAAAAAACCTTGTGTCAGTATTTTGGTGAACCACCGTTTGCTTTAATTACAGCCTTTAGTTCTGTTGAGATATGTCTCTGTCTCTAAAAGCTTTGCACATCTAGACTTTGTCATATTTGCCCACTCTTCTGTGCAGAACTGCTCAAGTTCAGTTAAATTTGATGATGACCGTTTGTGGACTGCAGTCTTCAAGTCATTCCAGAGATTTACAGTGGGGTTTAAGTCTGGGCTCTGACTAGGCCATGCAAGAACATTCACTCTTTTTTCCGTTTGCCACTGTGTGCTTTGGGTCATTGTTGGAAGGTAAACCTTCTTCCCATTGACAACTTCCTGGCAGAGGGCAGCAGATTTTCCTGAAGAATTTGACTGTTTTGCCCCATTCACTTCTTCTTCTATCCTGACAAGTGCTCCAGTCCCTGCTGCAGAGAAACACCCCCATAACAGTATATTACAACATCCATGCTTTACTGGAGGAATGCTGTTATTTGGATGGTGAGCTGTATTGGATTTCTGCCAGACATATCGTTTGGTGTTGAAGCCAAATAATCACATTTTAGTCTCATCTGCCTCAGAATCTTCAAGGTGTGTTTTGGCAAAGCTCAGTCTGACTGCATGTGGCCTTTCTTGAGGAGTGTCTTTTTTCTTGCAACACAAATACAAGCCACATTTGTGGAGAATTTGTGATATTGTTGTCACATGCACACAATGATCACTCTTTGTCATAAATTCCTGCAGCTGATTCAGAGTTGCTGTAGGCCTCTTGGTTGCCTCTCTGACCGGTTTCCTCCGGCTCTTTCATCCGGTTTGGAGCGACATCCTGATCCAGGGAGGGTCTGTGTTGTACAAAATACCTTCCACTTCTTAATAATAGACTTCCCTGTGCCTCTAGGCATTGATAAAGCCTTTGAGTTTTTTTTTTTTTTTCTTTTTTTTTTTTTGTATCTCTCTCCTGACTTGTGCCTGTCCACTTTATCCCAGAGATCTTTTGACAGCCTTGCCTTAACACCCATAGTTAATTGTTGTCTTCAGTTGCACTACCAAAGACTGAAATGCTCCAGGAAAGCTCTTTTCATGCTGAGCTGATCAAAATTACTACAGATGATCACAGTTGAAAGTCAAATGGCTTTGTGTGCCATTGAGAAGGTGATTAGCTACACCTGAATGAGTTTACAAGTCATTTTTAGGAGGGGGCTGATCCTTTTTTCAACTTAGTGATTCAGATTTTTTTTTTCTTTTCTTTTTTTTCTGTTGGTGTTATATCGTTCACTTGGATGTTTGAGTAAATACAGCTGGATAAAACAAAAACTGTGTCAGTCTTCATTTCAGGCTGCAACAAAATGTGATTATTTTAAGTACCCACTACCTACACTGTAAAAAATAAGTGTAATTTTAACTGTAAAATTTTTTAAAAATGCTACGGAAAAAAATGTTAATAGGTTAACAATAAGTTCCTGTACTATATACAGGGAAAAACTGTAAAATATCTAACCAGACATTTCATGTAATTTTACAGTAAACTGCTGTTAATTTTACAGTTTTTTAGAAGTAAAAATAACAAATCAATGTATAATTTACAGTTAAAAACTGTAAACTGATATTCCCAGAATTCCCTGCACGACACTCCACATTTGAAAGTATTTTGTTTAAATAATCATGTTTTTTTTTTAAAGTTTTTGTTATTAGTTATGTATATTTGGGCTTTATGTTACATCTTCTGTTGTTTAATGAAAGTGTAATACATTATATAAGTATCATGTGTGTTACCATGATGGTGTTTTGTGTTTGAATGAATGACTCTGTGCACCTTCTATATATTAGTATATACTTCTGCTTGTGGCGAAGCTGCTTGTGATGAGCTTTGATTCTTCATGTGGCTTTCTCTTTTACCACCTGCATTATTATGGTGGTTGTCAATATTTTCATGGTACAAAACAGATTTTAATAGCAGTGTGCATTGTTGAATTTACTGGTTTACATTCAAATTTTCCTGTTTGTAAATTACAGTTTTATACTGTAAAATTTTGAGGTTTTGGCCGTAAATGTGTTTACAGTTTTTCTGTATTTTTCACAAAATTATTCTGGCAACCACAGGCTGCCAAAATTATTTTGTAAAAACTACAGAATTTTTTTTTACAGTGTACGTAATAAAAAAAATATACAAATAAATAAAATTGTGAGCTGCTCACCAAGAGTCAATTCTATTAACTTCCTGCAGTCATTTGATTTGGAAATGTGCCACTGTAAATGTGCTGTAAACGACAGAAGTACAGACCAGAGTAAAGAAAAACCCCTAAAACTAGCCAATCAGAAATTATTTGTGCTTGTAAATCATTTTGTGTGCTGAAAACGGGTTGGCTGACATGTCTTCGTAGGGCGGGGCTTTGGAGAAATTGTGTGTGGGTAAAGTTAACAAAATGCTGAAGTTTAGCAAAATTACTGAAATTGCTTACAGCACCTTTAATTAACATAACAGTTAACATAGTGACATAATAATCAGTTTCTTAATGCTGATATTGTGCAGGGCTGCGTTTCTCGATAACGATTGATCTTAGAGCTTAAGAGCGTTTTCTACGAGTCATTTTACGATCAGTCATTATTATTTCACATGTGTTTCACAAAAATGCACTTAACACGATAGCACGCAGCTGTGCTTTCAAGTGCTACTTAAGAGTCGCTATCCATTTGTCAAGTGCTGAAATGTCACGTTGTAGAATGGCTAGTCATTGTCGAACATGCTTGTTGTGATAGCAATCCATCTAATTTCTTATTTCCGTTGCTTAGTCTACTTGTGTGAACGTGTATTGAACTCAAATAACATAAAAAGTCCTGTAATTTCTTCTTGAGCAAGTTTAAAAACAAAAATTAACTGGAAATGTTGCACGGTCAAAACACGTATCGCTCAATTCTTGCATAACACAAATTCAAACGGTCCATGCCAGAAACGACATCAGCATCATTTTCGATAATTATATGAAACCTTAATTATTTAAGTAGAATTATGTAGCGTCTGGACCAATCAAACACACAATATATATTTAGTTTTTATATTTAACAAATACTCTGTAACCCCCCTCAGTTAAAAAGCCATATGAGGACCCATGAACCCTTCCCCCCGGAATGCGTAACACCCCTGGAAGCCGAACCGGCCCCTTGTTGCATGGCAACCAACGCTGATATCACTGGGTTTATTGGCCAAAAGAATGTAAAGCAGGGAAAATCCCTGCATGTCCCAGGACAAAGGCAGAATAGAAATGGACTGTGCTCTAATTAATTCATAGGAAAACCTTTCTTTGAATGATTTAGCAATTACGTTATCCACACAATTGCTTATTTCACACCTATATCAATAAACAAATAACTTGTGGCTCTTACATTTATATTTTGAAATGTTTAGCCTAATTATCTTCACCTGATGTGCATTTGCTACTAGGAGAAAAATCTATATAAGCACATACATCGGAGTGGAGACACTAGCAAAATGGCTGAAACCAAAAAACAAGGAAAATACATTTTTCAAAAAGAGGAAATTAATATAATTTTAGAGGAGGTGGAGCTACAAAAACATTTAATTTTCAGCAGGTTTAAGGGCAGTCATACAAATAAAGAAAAATTAAAAAATCTGGGACGATATTGGCACAAAACTAACTGCAACAAGGGGCATTAAAAGATCAGGGAAGGAGGTCAGGAAGAAGTGGCAGGACTATTCAAGCCTTGCTAAAAGAAAAAGGGCACAGCAGAGGACAACAATTAATAAAATAGGTGGTGAGCCTAATGACGCCCCCCTTCTTACAGCAGAAGAAGAAAAGGCACTGTCAATCCTTGGAACAATTGCCTCAGATGGGATTTGTGGTGGTATTGACCTCCATGGAGGAGAAGGTTTGTGTCAACCTGAACCTGAGTCAGTTCCATCATGCTCGCAAGAGCAATCAGGTTCACCTCCTATTGGCAGACACCTACCATCTCCAAGTCCTCCCACCAGTTCATCCATGCACCAGCCTCAATCTTCAATTGTTCAGGCTACAGCCACAACACCTCAGCGATTTGAGAATGTCTGTGGTTGTAGTCAGGACTTAGTGCAGCTGGAGCGAGAGAAACTAGATGTTCTAAAAGACATCAGACAATCTCTTAAAGAGGCCAATGAGATGGACAACAACATTCAGAAGCAAATCATTGAACTCAAGAAGGCCAAGCTGGCTTTGGAAGAGAGGAGAATGGCACTGGAGGAGATTAGATTTACAAGGCCCTCCATTTCAGTGCAAATTATCTTGCCAGATGAGTCAGGTAATATTGTTTAATGTTGTTTAATCATTAGTAATTATATGTTTTAATATATGTTGTGAAACATGAAATATTATTTTCCATAGGACTCATCACATTGTGCAATGTCTTTTGCAGATCCTGAGGAACAAACCACAAACTTGAATCAAACAATAAAAAAAACCTGTTTAAATTCAATGTTTTGATGTTTGTTAAAGGTCCTAATTGAACTATGGCCTAATCCTGGCTTAGTCTAAACCCTTTTTGTTGAAACCAGTCCATATGGCTTGCCTGCTTATTTTTGAAAAGTACTACAAGTAGCATTTAAATTGGAAACACTTACAATAAGAATACTTCTGCTGTAGTATTTCATAAGACTTAGGCTTTGAGTGGTTTAAGGTAATTTTTTATAAACGTGCCTTAGAAAAAACATGACTGGTGTCCATCTTGAGACAAAACAAAAGCACTGATATATTTTAAGATCAGTCAGAGCAAGTTTATTTCAGTTGAAACAGCTCAGACTTGCATTTTAGTCTGGGACTAGGCTTAAGCCTTGTCTGTGAAACTGGGGGTATATGTTTTATTACAGCTTGAGTCTCGAGGGTGTATGTGGCTATTTACAATTAACTTTATATATTATTAGGGCCCATCTATTATGTAGCCTATCCATTTCTATAGGTGCAGAAAAAGGTTTATTGTGCACATTCTTTATCAGTACTGTTGTATATATAAATGTACTGTACATATGTATACATTTATAAAAGCACAACCTTTGGCCATTATGAACCTTACAAGAGAATAAATTCAGGGAAGAGGTAATTAATGCAATTTCTAAAATCAGGGATTCAGTTTCTTCAAGTGGGGCCTTCTGCAATTAGGTAGAACCAACAGGCAGTGTGTGATATGTGAATATTATCACAGCATGAAAATCTTTAATCACATGGTTCATGCGAGCAATTTTAGGATAGTATATAAAGTTCACACTTCAGTAGTCTTGCAGAGGAAATCATGGCTGCACTACAGCGAGTTTTTCAGTTGAGAGTGGGGCAAAGGGAAAGGCAAAGACAGAGACGACCACGGAGTAGACTGTTTACTATAAATGCCTTGATCAGGCAGCATCAAAATCCTCTGGATATGCTTGATGATATGGCTGTCATTGACAGATACCATCTGCCACGAGGAGAAATAGTCCAACTGCTCAATGTCTTTGGGCCTCAGCTGATGTGTGCTACAAGGAGGAATTTTGCCTTGTCCCCTGATGTGCAACTCTTAGCTGCTCTGAGATATTATGCAACAGGCAGTTTCCTTCAGGTTCTTGGTGATGGACTTGGACTAAGTAAAGCATCTGTGTCAAGAGCTGTACAAGCAGTCACCTATGCATTGCTTCCACTTGCTGCTGAACACATTCAATTTCCAGCATCAAGACAGGCCATGTCAGACATACAGGAGTATTTTTTAACTCATTACCATATACCACAAGTCACTGGAGTGATTGATGGTACTTTAATCCCCATCAGTACACCATCTGTGGATGGCCATATATATATATATATATATGCCACAAAGGTTATCCAGCAATCAACAGCCAGGTGATCTGTGATCATAAGTGTTTGATCACAGACATTGTTGCAAGGTGGCCTGGGAGCACGCATGACTCCTTTATCTTTAGCAACTCATCTGTGGGTCAAGACGCCCAAAACTCACAGGGACAGTGGAGGCTGCTTGGGGACAGCGGATATCCACTGAGGCCATATCTGTTCACCCCTGTTGCTAATCCTGTCAATAACAGGGAAGCAGATTTCAATGAGACTCACCGTGTTGCCCGAAGTATTGTAGAGCGCACTTTAGGGTGGTGGAAGCTACGCTTTCTCTTCTCTTTCTCTTTGTGCCACAAAAGTGCTGTGCTGTAATAACAGTAACAGCTATGTTGCACAACATTACAGTGCGGGCAAGAGTGCCCTTGGACATCAGGGAGGAAGATGAAGAGGTGGAGGAAGAGAATGAAGATGGCATGAGACCTCATGATGACCAACCAAGACATGTTCAACACATGGCTGGGTTTCATGCACGCCAGCAAGTCATTGACACATTTGTTTGAGTTCCTCCTTTATTTTTTCCCTCTTTAAAGCACATTAAAGACAAGCCATTTCCCTGTTAAATACAACATTTTTACTCTCCATATACAGCAGTGTACTTTTTCATTCTATAATTTATTTGTGTTCAGTCATGTCATTTTTATATTATTTCTTTATTCATTATTATTTCTATATCGAATTATGTGTAATGAGTTTTAAAAAATGAATAAAAAATATACGCAAAAACAAAATAAAAAAGTCACATTGAAGAGAAGTAAATTTTAAGTGCAATTTGCTGGTTGTCCAGCAGGTGACCTCATAACTCTGTCTCTTTACTATGCACTTAGGGATTTACAATTACTCCAGGGCACTCATAGATCTACGAAGATTTTCAAGTACTACTTAAAGGGGTCATATTATGCGATTTCAAGTTAACTTTCTCTTTGGAGTGTTACAAGCTCTTGGTGCATACAGAAGATCTGTAAAGTTGCAAAGACTAAAGTCTCAAATCCAAAGAGATATTCTTTATAAAAGATAAGAGTCAACCACGCCTACCTAAAACACCTCGGTCTAACACGCCCCCACATATCTATGTGGAAATATTAACATAATGCCGCCCAAATGTGCACGCAAAGAAAGAAGGCGTGGTTTCAGGAACAGCAGTAGTGTTGATGCAGCCATGTCAGGGAGACACTGTGTGATTCAGTGCGAAAGCAAAAGCACTTTATTTGGCCTTCCGGAAGTAGATGCAATTAGGAATCATTGGTTAAGATTTATTTACAACAGAACAGCACAACCCAGATGTTCGAATTTGTGCAACGCATTTTATGGACGACAGTTTTTTTAACCTAGAAGAGTACAAGGCTGGCTGTGCACAAAGGCTATTTCTAAAAAAAAAAAGGGTCAATTCCGACTTTGCTATGACAAGCTGGCGCTTCTGAATCAGTGACTGTAAGTATGTTTTGTTATTTGTTTAAGTATTTGCTATTGACTGTTCAAATGCGGAGTTTTGCGCAGCGCAGAGTAACACGCCGCGTGTGTGTGTGTGTGTGTGTGTGTGAGGGGAACAGGGTCACATCACAGGAGAGTGAACTGCCTGTCAGAAATCATAGCACGTCAGCAGTCTTAAATGCAGCTTGTGTACTGCATCTTCACTGTGTCTGTCACGCGACTCTGTTGCCCTTTTCGGGCTTGAACTGATGGTAAAACTAACGACATTATTAACTGTCTTGATATTTACCTTGAAAGCTGAAGCGATTATAGTAAGGGGCGTTACATTTCTGACGGGTGCTTGTGGTGTTCGGCCAATCACAATGCACTGGGTCAGCTGGCCAATCAGAGCAGACTGTGCTTTTAAAAGGAGGGGGCTTTGTTAAAAACGACGTTTGAGAGAGGCGGGGCATAGAGGACCTACAATAATGTACAGTATTTGAAAAATAATGTGTTTTTTGAACATTAAAGCATGTCAACATATTCTGTTACACCAAATAATGATCTTTAAAATAGCATCATATGACCCCTTTAAGTTACGATGGTTTTGGGATATGGTCCACGAGTCTAAGATGATTCGTACGATCGTTTTTACGATCAACTTAGGCATACGATGCTTTTGAGAAATGCAGCCCAGGTTGTTATGTATTTTACTTTATTGGTGGTGCTTTCGCTCAAGTTGTCACATTTGGTTATCTTGGCAAATAAGTCATGCATATTATGCTGTAAATATATAAAACTTTAATGCAACTAAATGATACTTAGAGTTCACTGATTTTTGTAGCCAAACATTATAAAATCATGAAAGACAATAAAGTGTGAACGACTCTTAAATACAAATGTGCTCTCAGAAGCAACAGGGAATTGCATCATCACAAAGACTTTGTCCCCATTAAAAAATGCAAAGTGAAGAACTATTGCAGTCCATGTACTGAAATGTAAGCCATTCGGTTGTGGTGTAAATCCTAAGCAATAATTAACAAGTGGAGAGCTTCAAAGCAGTTGAACATAACGCTGTCAATATCAGATCATCTTTAATTAATAGTGTTGCCCTCTTGTCCTTTTCCTGAAAAATCTAATCCCACAGCTGCTGCGTCTCAAGCACTAACTTTTTGTGAACACCATGGCTAATTCTGTCCTTATCACTTGTTAGCCTTCTTGGGTCTGATTCTCAGAATGCAGTACAGTTAATTAAAATAAAAAAGGAAGTCAGCTAAACTTAAAAGAACATGTCTTGTTAATTTGTAGCTTTTTCTATTTGGTACATGAATAGCACCTCACCTCTTCCCCTTCCTCAATGTGATAATCCTTCCTTACGTTTGGACCACCAACATACATAATATTCAGTTGATAAAAGAACCTAAAACACAATGTAAAAACAAGGCTTATTTTTTTTGTAAATGTAAATATATAATGGCATATTTTTGGTTGTTTGTGAAAGATCATTTTAACTCACTTACATTAATTTGTTGCATACAGGAGGTAGGAATGAACTCTCATTCTCAGCAATCCACTTGTCAATGTTCACATGAAGAGACTGGTTGGTCATTTTTCTCTAATTTGAGAATACAGCAAGATGCTTGCAATAATCTGTCTGAGTAGGCAACAACGTTCTGAGCGGTGGTTTATTCCATCAGGGAATTTGCGACAAACTACCTTTGAGTTATTGAATAATGGGGGTGGTGCTTATGCATGCAGAATGTGACCGTGAGGTTGAAATCCATGTTTACGCAGCAGTAACCTATCAGTGCTGACACCGCAGCATAAACCTGCATTTCAGTATAAAGACCATTTATTTACAAGGTTTTGTGTGGAATAAGTTCTGCATTTGCATTTAATTGACTCAGTACTGATGGTCCAGCAGGTTCATGACCTGCTTCACCAGTCCTCTGGAACCATATTTGGTTAAATACACTGAAGCCCTGAGATAAACTTAATTATAAAATACAGTTTTGATTCTGGGCCTAAGATGCCCACTACCACCATTCAATAACCCAAAACTAAATTCATATTTTATGACATTTAGAATGCAAAACTAATTCATTTATTATGAAAAACATCCATCATCTGTTCATCAAAACATATTTAAATACCAGTATTCAAACATTATAGATATTAAATCTAAAGGGAACAGAGCTTTTTCAGTTCTTGGTCCTACACTCTGGAACACTTTGCCTTTATCCATCAGATCATCCCCTACGCTATCTTCTTTTAAATCATCTCTTAAAACATCATTTGGTCATATGATGCGATTTCAAGTTTTCCTTTCTCTTTGGGGTGTTACAAGCTGATTGTGCATAGATTAGATCCCTGAAGTTGCAAAGACTAAAGTCTCAAAACCAAAGAGATATTCTTTATCAAAGTTAAGACTCTGCCACACCCCCCTAAAACGGCTCGTTCTAACACGCCCCCACATATCTACCTCACTATGTGGAAATATTAGCATAATGCCGCCCAAATGTGCACGCAAAGAAAGAAGGCGTGGTTTCAGTAATCGCAGTTAGTGTTGAAGCAGCCATGTCAGGGAGACGGTGTGTGTTTCTAGGTGAAAGCAAAAGCACTTTATTTGGCCTTCCGAAAGTAGATGCATTTAGGAATCTTTCTCTTGTAAACAGAAACTGTTGTAGTGTCCAAATTCTAACTGTTTAAATCAATAAAATGAATTGTGGTAGCATTTGTGAATACCAGTACCATGTGTTATTGCTTTAATGCATTATTAATTATTCAGAGTTGACAAATATTTCATTCTTTTCTTTCTGTGTTAAACGTCGAATAAAAGGGATGTATTTTCATAATTCGCTTCCTACAGTAGTGCTGTAAATTTCCACTGAAATACATAATTTCATTCATAAGAAAACCTTATAAATATATACATTTCTTGTTCAAATATTGCAATTGTGACCTCAATGTCAAAATTATATGTTTGAAATTCAAAAACTTACCAGACTGAGAGCTAAATGTATAGTGCCGAATACAAAAAGGAAGTGAAAGTGAGATGTGGCCAAGTATGGAAACCCATACTCCGAATAGTGAACACACACACACAGACACATGTTTGTTTTTGTGAAAAGTGGGGACATCCCATAGGCGTAATGGTTTTTATACTGTACAAACTGTATGTGCTATTGCCCTACACCAACCCTACCCCTAAACCTACCCCTCACAGGAAACTTTGAGCTATTTCAGATTTTCAATACACCCCATTCGGTGGGATTTATAAGCGTTTTGAAAAGTGGGGACATGGGGTAATGTCCTGAAAAGTCACCTTCTCCTTGTAATACCTATGTCATACCCTTGTCATTATACAAATGTATGTCCTCATTTGTCACAAAAACGTGCGCGCACACACACACACATCCAGTGAGTAGTGAACACACACTAACATGAAAGTAATTTGCAGAGAATGCATGCATAGCTTTAGCCTTGCTTGCAGAAAATAGACTAAACCAGAAATGCAAAGTACAGATCTTAGATAAAATATTTTTAGCTGGAAGTGCACACAGACAGTGACAGTGTAAAAACACAAAAGTGACTTCTGTCAAGAGCAACACAAACAAATGAAGCTTCACACCATGATTTATTTATTTATATACATTGTTTCATTATCTGCTAAATATACTAACATACCGTACAAGCTGTCTGAAAAACACACATTTGTCATTTTCAATTCAATGTATGGATCTCATGTGCATCTGAACACATTAGCTGTTGAACAGATTTGATGGCCTTGTCACTATGATTTTCTGTAAATTGAGAGGATAACCGCTTCTCCTTTTGCCACAAGTGGGCATCTCTTTAGCTTCCCTGGGATCTCTAAATGGCTTATGGATATTAAGCCATTGAGAAAAGTGAGAGGTTTCAAACAGAAGTGTAGGTCATGCAAAGTCAGATGAAGTGTAAATCATACAAAACCCAACTAAAATTTTAAAGAAACAGTTTGCTCTTTGACCAACACATACTTTTCACATTGTCACAATTTATTCAGTTGTATTACTTTATCTCAGTGTTTAAGCCCTGCTCTAAATACTTTAGGATCCCTCCTGAAACCTGAGAGTATACACATATGACAAAAAGCAAGAAACGAAACAATAAATAGAGAGGCTGGTAACACACACAAAAAGAGATGCGTTTACATTAGAAAAAAAATGAGGAAGTCAGTTAAAACAGGAAGAGAGGGTTTTTTTTTTTAAGTCTACAAAAATAAATATGCACACGAGATAAATGGGACATTAATTTAGAGCTCCGAACAATAGCTGCAGTTTCAGAATGCAGGGTGTCTGGTGGAAGAGGGGAAGGAGTGTGCGTCAGTACATGTTGAGGAGTCAAAACTGGAATGCATCCTGAAAAATAGCTTAAACTGAAATGAACCCACAGCCCACCAGAGTTATTTCTGTTGTCATGTTATTTCATCACTTCAGCTTATTTGCAATGCACCATCACCCTGACAACTTCTCTACCCCATTATTTACTGACTGCCTCTTTCGCTTTTATATATAAAACACTATACATTCCTTCACTGATTTTAGAAGTAAAACTAGAGAGATCGGTTTCAGAAACGGTTGTGCTTTTAATTTATTTAAATATTCATTTAACATTGGTCGATAGTTTGGTGAATATCTCTTTCTCTGGGGAAATTGTGCTGTTTTTATCAATGCAGATATGTGGGCCATTCTGTAAATCTGGACCAATGTAATTTACATTGCTAAAATAACTTTATGGTAGGTACAACCTGAAGAATTCATTTAGGCCATTCAAGCAATCCCAGAAGACATTTTCCAGACAGTGAGTGTAAACATGTACACTATAATTGTTGGGTTTGACAGACTATTCAAAAAGTGAACAGGGCTGAAAATTTTTCCAAACCATTCATACAGTTCTCGAAACAAAGCCACATTTCTCAAAACTTTTAACACATTTCACCTGTTTTCACACACATTCCCATTTGCTCAGTGTTTTCTGCAAAAACCCTACACAAGAATGGCATCATTTTGCACAGGTTTACCCATGTTCTCATTTAAAAAACACAATCACACAATATAACTACCTCAAGAATCACAAAATGAACACAAATAGCACACATTTATCCATGTGTGAACATTCAGTAGCAAAACTGATGACACACAGGTCAGAATCTCAGGATGATATGCACAGGAGCACAAGTGATTCTGCGTTTTGGAAAATGAAACCTGGTAGCGGGAGACAAACAGCAATAGGAGGAGAAAAGAAAAATGAAGGGGACGAGGTCAAAGGTCATTTATTGCTAATGAAATATAAAGCACTATAGTTGAACATGTTCTTGCGCATGGAATGAGCATAAGGAAAGCTGGCCTGCAGGCTCATCTACAGAGTTTTTACACTACTCACACATTACAGTTACAGTACATAGTAGCAGTTCTTCAGATGAGAGAACTTTCACTGTTCTTTGTACTGTAAATACTGTAGCACATACCCTCAAACTGATAACTGTTGAATTGAGTTGTAGCCGAGTACTTCTTACATGTACTGTATTTGTGCAGAACTGAGAGTCGACTGTCTAGGGGAGACAGAGAAAGTATTTTTGTCAGAAGACTAAGAAACTGTTATAGTATAACAAATAAGGGTATCCCTGTTGAAAAAAACAGCATATGCTGGTTAGGTATGTTTTGATGCTGGGATGCTGGTTTATGCTGGTCCTTTGCTGGTTTAAACTGGTCCTTTGCTGGTTTAAGCTGATCCTTTGCTGGTTTATGCTGGTCCTTTTGCTGTTTTATGCTGGTCATGTGCTGGCAAAGGACCAGCATAAACCAGCAAAGGACCAGCTTAGACCAGTTTAAACCAGCAAATGACCAGTTTAAACCAGCATCCCAGCGTCAAAACATACCTAACCAACATATGCTGTTTTTTTCAACAGAGATTATAAGGATATATAAAAGGATATTACCAATACTGTAATGCAACTTGGGAGAGGATGATGAATTTATGTATTTACAGTAACTGACAGTATATTCCAATGTGTGTTTACTGTATATGCTGTTGTTTGGTTTTTGTAGTTTTCTCTTCTAGTGCTTTTCATCTACTGTAAGATCACTTTACAGTAGTACAAAGAAAGTAAACTTTTCTTTAAGTTATTGCTGAATTTTACTGTATTTGCAGCCCTCTATCTATGCTGCCTACTGTAACAGACATTGAATTGCTAAATGTTTCCTGTTTCCCAAAAGGAGGTTTTTGTAACAGTGTCTTGAATTGATCTCACTAGTGTTCTCTAGGCAGTGAAGCAGTGTGTGTAATGTTTGAGTCTGACAAAAGAGAATGTGTTTTTGACTAAAATATTTGACTTTGACCTGGAAGTTTGAAGTTTGCACAGGTGTGTAGTTTTGAGATTGTGTTTATAGTTGTGAGAAAATGGTGAATTGTTTCATGAATTGTGTGTTAGCAATCATAAAAACTGTAAACGTACGTGCATTGGTACCATACAACACACCTGTTGGGTCACAAACCGTTTTGCAAAAAGTGTCCACGAGTTACTAGCCAAGTTGGTAAGTGAGCAAATTAGCATTTTTAACTGGGACAGGGTAGAGGTGCTAAAACCCCATTCACTGTTGTTTACTAGGCTATTAGGTTCGTAAGAGACACTTTTTTTCTGTCACTGAACCTAACATATATCTATTACAACTGTGCAATTGAGGAAATGCAGCTTGTTTAATATTATAATTGTGTTTTTGCAAGAATATTCTCTTATGTCGTTGACAGTCTGTCATTAGCTCGCTTGCTAGTCAGTAGCATGAAACTACGTACGAAATGATAAGTCATATTCTGAGAGCACATGCTGTATTATTAGCATTTCAACACAGCATTTAATGCTTAACACCAGCAAAATCGACGCAAATTATTTTAGCTACCCTACTAAATCGATATAGCGTAACGTTACTACTGCGTCTGTGCTCACTAATTCAGCCAACGTTAGCGAAAACAAGTGAGACATTAAACAACTGGCTGTAAGAAATCACAACGATCAGTAGCACCTTCAGAACATACATTTCGCCAATTAACCAACAACTACTCAAGTCACAGTGAAAAAGTATTTAGAAACGCGTGAAGTGCAGTATCGTGTGCGCGACAGAGCTTGAGATCATATATCTAATTGCAGCCAATGTGAGCGAAGCTCCAGTGGCGCAATCGGTTAGCGCGCGGTACTTATACAGCAGTACGTTGCAGAGCCATGCCGAGGTTGTGAGTTCGAGCCTCACCTGGAGCAGTGTTTTTGTTTTGTTACAAAAAATTAACTTGTTGATGCAAATTGATAATTACAGTTGAATAATAGCCCTGTGTCTATTTTTTTTTTAAACAGGACATATAATGACTTAAATTAGCGTGTTATGGGGAGTTAAAACGATTTATTTGCCATTTATTTGACTTACATGTATATTTTTTAAACTAATACATTTTAAATAAACTGCTCCGAGGTTTTTCTGTGTAACCCAGTAATTTGATATTTTAATCAGTTAGCGTCTTTATGTGTTTGATGGCTTGTTTTCTGTTTCCAGGATTTCAATGGAATTGATTGTAGTACGTCCGTCTAACAGCAGACAGCAGTCTAAGATCATCTAAAAGGCCTTGTTAATGAACAAGCAACACTTACACACGCCTGTCAGCTGATGGCAGTGTTGTTCGAATTTTATGAAGTATCTCTCTTGCTCCTTCAGTTCATATAGTTCCTTTCCCTCATGTTCAGTTTTTTCTAGGACGTTAAAATAACATTTAATCTTGGAAATCCACTGTCTGCACATTTAGGCTAACTAAATGCAGGTGTGAATGGTCAACCACATTCAGAAATGTTCAAAAACCTCTTCACGTTTTTGGTAGCCTATCGGTCTTTGTCAGGTGACGTCACACTCACGGGAATCGAAGTGCATTTTGGGTATCGCCGCCATTTGTAAGGTATCGAAGCCGAGGTGTTCTGCAGTTGGAGAATTGTCTTTTTAATTTGATTTATAATGGTACGTTCTTGTTGTGTTAAAGTCTGCAATAGTGAATTACATGATAGAAAAGGTCAAAAACTCACCACGGAGAAAGATGTTTTAGGTCTCGCACTTGAAAAAAAGACTAAACAACAAGAGGCGTCGCCGCGTCAAGATGGCCTGGGTTGCAGCGGTGATATGCACAATCATCATATTTGCCAACATATCTAACGTTACTGAAATTAAATATTGTTTTGGGGGGGGGTTGTACTTAACATCGGTGTAATTTAAACTGAATACTTCACTAAAATACATTTCTAATGTTTCTCATTTTTATTTCTTACCATTTTAAAAAAGTACTGACTACATTTTTGTTCATTTTCATTTCATATAGTTAGGCTAGGTGTGATTAAACAGTAAGTGGGAGCAGTTGCAGCCAGCTGAGACGATGACCCACCAGGCTGGAGATGGTCGGCTTCACACCACACCACTCAGTGTCACTAACTGAATGTAACTTACTTGTGTGCGCGCAGAAGAAAACTGACTGCTGTGGCGTAAACTCAGGATGTCTGATAGTTTTTCAGTGATCTTAAAGTAAAGCATTATACAGGTATGCCAAACTTGGGAACCTTTACTACATGGGTTCTTGAGGTCCACTTGAGGTCCACTTTACTGCAGAGTTGAGATCCGACCTGAATAAAATACACCTGCACAGGCTAACCAAGATCTTCACGATTACTAGAAAGTTACAGGCAGGTGAGTTTGATTGAGGTTGGAGCTAAATTCTATAGGAAGTGGACTCTTGAGGGCTAGAGTTGAGAATCCATGCCGTGAAGGTTTTAATTGCCTTATGCTGCTTTTCATGCCAGAAATAAGAAACATTCTCACTTAATTTTAAATACTTATGTTAACCTTATGCACCTCAGATTGGATCTGCCTGCACAAACACCGTTTTAGACAACTGTGACAGGCACAAAATTATGCCTCGCTAGTTTGTGGAGTTCTTTGGACACCGAATAGCAGTGATAGACTGTTTTGAGATTTCCACAGAGAAACCATTCAGTGTGAAAGTGTGTGTCAAAATGTCTTCTACCTACAAGCACTATTTAGTATTTGACATATCGTCTAGCACTTCTAAGAATCCATACAGAAAGGGTCATCAGAAATGTTTGGCAGGAGCATCAAATCATATTATTATTATTCATTTATTCAGCTTTCTTTGTAGTACTTGCACTGTGTCCACTTAAGAAAACAGTGTGTTGATGATTCATCATGCTTTTCACATCTTCTGTTATGCATTTTGAAACTGATTTTTAACACGGTGTTGCATTAATAATAAAGTATGTATAATGCCATTTTCATAAATGTGTTTTTGATTGTCTCCTTGTTATTAGTACTTATCAGTGCTTGTTATCAGCCAAATGAAGTACGAAACATTGTGAATAAACGGTAAGGTTTAATGGTAGAGACTCACATGATGTAATTACTTACAATTGTGCAAATTATGTGCGCAAATCAATGGTAGACAAAAACAACATAAGTGTATACAAGATAATCATATATCCAACGAGGTTGGAGGCAGCGATGCCGGTGGCACTCAACTTTTTGCGTCAGGTAACCTTAGAATGGATCAGTGTTAATCGTTAATCATCATCAGTGATAAATTACGGTTCCTAAAAAAATGATCTACTATCATCTACTTGGTTTGCATCTGTTTCTCCAGTATGACGATTTAATCGGTCTTTACTGCATGGCTCTGTACACTTTTAGTTCACTGCTCAATGCAACGATACCTTCTAAATGGCGCCTCGGTGACGTCACACATAATAAACGCACGTGACTGACACACACATTGAACAACAACATAAGCTTTTCAAGACCAGTGTTGGGGAAAATTACTTTTAAAAGTAATGCATTACGTTACTTTTGCGTTACTTTTTAAATCTGGACAGGGCTTGCTTGTTTGTTTTTAAAAATAAAAAAATGTTATATTTTTGGCAAATATAAAAGCCTTTTCACACCAAAAGTGAAATGAATAAGCCTCAGGCAGAAGGGAAAGTACATTTACGTCCAAACAGTAGAATGCAGAAGAAGAAAGTTCAACACACTTCAGGAATAAAAAAAGACACAAATGTTCGTCTAGAGTAATTTGTGTTTATTAGTACGGTTGAACTGGATCATCGAAGGTCAGAAGCAAAGACATTGGTTAACAGAATGGGATTAAATACATAAAGCATATTTGTGTTGTTTAACATTTAATTATTGCAGGTTTGCGTCATATTCTGAGTTGCATTATTTTTATTCATTTTGAGGAATACTGAATCTGTTTTTTTTGTGTGCGTGCGATAATGCATATTCATATTTATTTTAGAACTACAGCTACATCTGATTTCTCTCAACACGGGGACAGGAGAGCTGTCAATCAATAAATTGGAAAAAAAGTAACTTGCGTTACTTATTTGGAAAAAGTAACTCTTGTAAATTAAAAAGTAATGCGTTACTTTACTAGTTACTTGAAAAAAGTAATCTGATTACGTAACTCGCGTTACTTGTAATGCGTTACCCCCAACACTGTTCAAGACAGATGTTAACAACTGGTGTAAATGGAGACTATGCTGCTAGTCAGAATCATTGCCCTCATATCTGTTTCTTTACCTTTGTCTACGCATCACGGTCAAAATGACACTTCCCTTCAGGGTAAGATGTTTTCAAGACAATCCAAAGATGTGTCAGGCTAGCTTCATTCCACACTTGATCTTGATGGTACGGATAAGGTCTTTGGCCTGACTTTTAACATTTATGTTGGAATCAACAACATGTTATTATATACCAAAATCTGGGATCCAAGCCAAATCCGATGCTTTCTGTGGGAAGATTCTTACTCACAGTTGGCTGGTATTGTACACTGAATTCTGATAAGTTCATTTTTGATAAAATAAATAGATAATGTGATTCAAACACAACTGGTGCCAGTGAATAAGCCAAGAACCTAGCGGGTTTAACGCTATGAATCAGATAAGACACGCAGTGAGTGAATAAGTCAGCAGATCTGGCCTGCAGAGACAGCTGACCATCAGTCTGCGATCCTTAACTAACCTCCCTTCCTAATCACCCATATACACTCACTCGCCTCAGATTTGGTATCACTGCAAATTGAGTGACTAAAATTAATACAGTTGACTTGGAAAGGATAGACCCTTGCTGATACATAATGACATAGCCTGCTGAGGGATTTAGCCTCCCTTTGTTTAGCAGCCCACTAAGCAGCACTGGAGGCCTAGGGACAATTAGCACGAGATCAGCTGAAAACAAGGTCAAGTCGGGGAAAGAAACAGCTTTTCGGAGGAGACACATCAGGATGTGGCTTGTCCAGTGCGATGACTTTCCTCTCTGGAATAAGCCATGGCTGCAATTTACTGGTTTCCATGAGTTTTAGCCCTGCAGTTGATCAGGAAGTGCTGTAACAGAACATTTTACACAAGAAAGAAAGATCATTTATCATTAAAGGTCATTCAGATGCATTTATAGCGGCTGTTAGTCTTAACAAAGTTACATTTAATGTCATCATAAAGCACCGATAATTTGATCTCCATGACACTCATGTCTATAATAAGCTGCATTTTTGGTTATTTTCAGCAACCTTCAAAAGCTGGAGTTCATCGAGGGTTACCCCAGTTATCTAGGTCATAGACACACTAGACTACATAGGACACTTGAGGCGTTTTTGTCAGAAAACAGTTATTTGCTCATACACGCCCTCTGACAGTGGGACGTCAACTGGATCTGTCATTGGTGTGCTCTGTCTGCACTTGCGGTGTGTTTTTCGTGGAAGTGTACACCAACTATAGTTGTAGAAACAGTGAGCAGGCCAAACACACAGTCATCACCACTTTGCTTTCGACTGTCCAAACAATGCCAGGAATGTTTTTCTTATACAATTTCTTTCTTTGACCTCAAATTTCATTTGTCAAACACTTGCCTAACATGTCTGCTTGAATGGGCTGCTTTTTTCACAAAAAAACTTGTATATGGTTATCAACCATGACACAAATATTTATTTATTTATTTTTGCAGACATTTCCTTACTGATTTGGATTATTTATATATATATATATATATATATATATATATGTATGTATGTATGTATTTATTTATGTTTGTGTTACTTAAGAGTTTGAGTTTTGCATGCTTGAGAACCAACTTTTCCAGGGCAGGGCTTTAATGCCTTTTTTAATGCCTTCTCTTACCTTAAGTGCACTGTAGCAATTACTTGTAAGTGAAAATATCAATATTATATTATTAATATTATTTTTATTGAAAACAAAATATGATCAATCCTTATATGCAGCAGAATAATATTGTGCATGCAGAGATATATTGTTTTTAGGAAATATGTGAAAAATGTACTGTGAGACTCTGAATAGTCCAAGAATCTGAACTGTACACATATTCGAGATACTGCAGTTGACCCAAACTGGTCAAGTGCATCTATATATTATGTTATCCACTGCATCTGTGCAAATGACAGTCATAATCATAATCTCTCTGAACGTATGACAGTTCCATAACTATAACTCTTTGTAAATACTACATGAGCATATATGTTTTGAAAGGTCTCAGATGTGCCAGTTACTTAAATAAATCTCACCTCTGTAGGGCTAAGGGCAGATGAATGTATCTTGGGTTAAAACTCACCTATGTCTCTGGTTAGGCATGAGCTGTGAATTGTGACAGGTCATTGGCTCATGCTATGTACTGTGAGCCTTAGGCAATACTCATTAGAGTAGAAGACATCATTATTATCATTACTGTTTTTTTTTCAGCACACCGTTTTCCTCCAGGCAGGTTGATGATTAAGTGTTTGTAAGCCTGCCAAGAGGAAGTGATGTCACCTTATTTGGCATGTTAGACAACAGATCAAGTTACATTACTTTTCTCATGAATACAGTCTTTATCTTGCAGTGGTTTGACAGGATTTATAACCGGAATTTTTTTAATCATGATCAGTGTTTGTTTTTTCAGTGTCTCTTTTTCTTCACCCTTCATCTTCTTTACATTTAAGTGCTTCACTACTTTTCTAACTATTTTAGAAAATATCAGGACTGCAACTTCTTAAATGCTCACATGAATTTGCTTTCTACAGTCTTGGAGTGTGTTTGATTTTTGAAGGTCTAAAAGTACTACAGGAGATCCGAGTATGAAACTGGGGTGGAGTGCGTGAAGAATTAATTTCTTTCACAGAATGATGATGATGGCTGTCCACAGATCTTGAGCAGTAACTAAATATTTGGTGAAGATGGATGAGCCAAGTGAGCTCTCGCGGGTGGGGGTAAGGGTCTGGTATTAGCCCCTGTCCCCCCTACATCTCTTTAGCCTTATTAAATGTGTCTCCAACAGACTGTTCCTCTGCCAGGTCCCTTGACATATTTCTCCTCTCTGCTGGAAATCTGACTTGATTTACAGATCTCCAAATGAACCTCATTCACACTCCCCCAAATTCAGATGATTGGTGTATAAATCTTCCAAATGCCTTCACAAAGACATTTGACTTTTCTGAAATTTACAGCTAATCTTCAGATTCCTCTGAAAAAGTCCATTACAGAAATTGCCTAGCTTCTATGTTAGTGTCATTTAAAAATGATGCTAATCATCCTGTCTGTGTATTCCTCATGCCTGTATGCTGTATTTTTTGTCTAATAGTCTTTGTTGTTGTGGATTGTTTATGACTGGCTCATACGTGCCTAGATTCAGGTCCATTTCTCAATAAAAATAGTCTGCTTGTGCAATTTCCTTTGTTTTATCAGCCAGACCATAGATTGTATCCTCCTTCCTTTTCTACCCTATCCTGTGTCAGCTTATAAAAACTAATGCTTCCTGACCACATCCACTGGACCCACTGCCCCTCCAGATACATGGGCATGAATAATGAGTGCTCATTGGAGGTGCTGTTTGATTTATGGAAATTCAGGGCACCCAACATTTGGGAAGTGTCCATGTGGTGGTCCAAAAAAAAAAGAAGAAGAAAAAAATATATATATGTTTTTTTTATTTTTTTATTTTTTCCAGAGAACATCCTTGCCAGAACCGCTCTCTTTATCTCAAACAAAATGTGAGCATTTGTAAAGGCTTTTTTTTTACCTTTGGTGCCTAATGCAACCAAACTCATTTGATCAAAATATTACTAACTTACAAATATGCCTATTGCATATTTATCTTTTAAATCAAGCATCGCATTTCTTCAGGCAGGCCATGTCAGTCAAGCTCGCATCAGCTGATAGTCAGCTGTTCCTGACATGTACCAATCCAGTTTTGACACTTATCACAGCGGTCCATTTGAATTCCATTCTCCAGCATCTCTTCTATCGCATCACTGCTCGCAAATCAACTCCCTCCTCCAACCCCAACTCCACCTAACTGAACGGGTAATCTAATCAGATTGTTTTTTCTTCTCTCTCTCTTCTTTCTTATATAGTTCACTATATTGCAAGCATTCTCTATCATGTATTTTGTATTTTCTACAACTCATGTAAATTGTGAATTGTAATTATGTATTTATATACTGGATCTGTTCTGTACCCCAGGGGGGTTTGACTTGCTGCTCTCCCCGCTCTGTCCAAGCATGGCTGCATGGACAGGCGTGGGGAGTTTTGCCCAGAACAGAACCATACCGCCAACACTAACTGTATGCTATATAATTGTAATAAACATACTTTGACGAAGTGGACCTGACTGAACAGTCATTTGTGCCACAACATCCTGTAGTATTTGATAACAAGTATTTTAATACTGGAAGAACCTGCGTGGATGACTCATAGTATTGTGTACCATGCCCTCAGAGAAAGCAGTGGTGTAGACATGGCATGGAAGTAGACAGTGGTCTACAGCGAATGTATGCCTCTGATACTGCTTAAAGTTAGGACAACAGGGGGTTGCCTTATGGGCTAAGCAGGTTGGATCTTTCAAAGTCCTGTTTATCTCGCCCTGTGGAAATGTCAAGGCCAGTATGCCTGATCTCCTAGGAGGTGATGACAGTACCTCTCAGTTCAAAGATGTCTTTAGGAAGATCATGGCAATGAAAGATTTTCAGAGCAAACTCCATTTTTAGACCAAAAACGTTAGAAAATGTCCTCCTGTAACACGTGCTGCATTTGCTTCTTCAACTTGAAGTCTGTACTATATCTTGTAATCCACTGAATAAAAAATTCAGAAGAAGTAATTTGTGAATGTGGTGTTTATTTTTCCACTAGTTCTGAGCTACTACTAGTTACACATTTTGCCGTTTTGCTTTTGATTGGTTGTCTGCAATGTCATGTTGCATATGTCAGTCCGTGCAAATCTATGTTAGTACTCTCATCACTGTCAGAATCTAGTAATACAACTGTACATCGTTTCCTCTGAATGTTATGAAACCCTTCATATTAGGTTGCATGTAGCTCTATTCAGCCTGCTGTATTTTCATCAGTGTCTATTTTTCAAACATAAACCATGCTGTGTTTTAATGGTGTACTAAAGGGAAAAGGCATGAAAGGCCCATTCAGTCGTTTCGCTTATGCTGTAACATTGCAGGAGAGCAAGCCAACTGTATGTAATTTTGACAGTGGGTGAGGCTGCCCCCCTCCCTTTGGTCCCTCAATCCGTGCCAGGACGTCAACTAGGGGGTTGACGTCATTCCCTCAAGACATCCAGGCTTGTTATTGCTGCCATTCCAGAACTTTTTGCTTGGGCTGAGCAAACAACTTGGATGACTTCACAAGGACCATGTCATTCAGACAGCAAAGCACTGCAATAGGGCCACACTAGCAAGCTGTTGAGTGAGGGGACTTGTGACTTTTTAAGTATACAAAATGGAGTTTGGCTGTTCAAACTATCGCATTTGATTCTCATGAGAAGCTATTCATTATAAGCACAATAAGAGCTCTAAACCTGCACATCCCAAAGGGAGTGGTTGAATTGGCAAAATGGGGGAAAAAAGACTTGAAAAGTATAAAGATTATCCATGTAACTTAAACAAACATAGACAGACATAGACTAGTGTACAGTAAATGTTGGTTCAGGGGCGACCTGCCCAGTGGAGCTTTCATTTTGGGAGTTAAGGCCAAGTTTGTTTTGAGGCTCACAAATATCTATATTGAAAATATCCATACTACTTTCTTTTATTATTGGTCTCATTGTGCATGATGCTGCTACACTGTAAAAAAATAAGGTACATGAGGCATCATGTGGGGTTACTTAGATCAGTGTTTCCTAACCCTGTTCCTGAGGGCATACCAACACTACATATTTTCAAACTCATACTAATCAAATTCAGCTCCTCAGTTCATTCATAGAGATACCAAGACCTAATATGGATGAGTTAGATTAAGTGGACACCAAAAATGTGTACTGTTAGCTCTCCAGCAACAAGGTTTGCTAGGAACCCTTTGAAGAGCTTCAAGGTACCTTTCTGAAGGTGTCTCAACTATATGTACTCAACAAGTGCCTTAAAGCCCCTCGTATGATGAAGTTTCTTTAGGAGATCCCTTTTAGTCAAGTCAAGTCAAGTCAAGTCTGCTTTATTGTCAATTCTTCCACATGTACAGCACATACACACAGAGAATTGAAATTGCGTTACTCTCAGACCCTTGGTGCATACAGATAACATAAATACAGATAGGTACAGATTAAATACAAAATACAACTATACAAATATACAAATAAGGTAAAATGTAAAACTATATCTATATATATAAAGCACAAGGCATATGGCAGATAGAACTCAAAAGACCATTTGTTCTTCCATTAACCATGATTAACACTTTAGAGCACTTAAATTATACTGAAGTACCCTGAGTATGCCACAGGATAGTTGAAAAACCTTGAGTTTGAGGTGCCAAGAGGTTCTCCAGAGGGTTCTACAAGTCTGACAGTCTGAAAATACCCAAATAGTGTCTTTTTCATTCTTTCCCTGGCTGTTTCAGAGTAAACTGACCTACCAGTGGAAAGGTAGACGGATCAGTTAAAAGCAGAAGGGATGACTGAAAACCAGTGTAACATGTACACATTGCTTAGTGATGCAGGAACGATGCATCAATGTGTGCCCCCATCTCTTCAAACTGCTCCAGCGTTGTCTGTCGCGAGCTCTGTGTACTCAGTACTCGCGGTCAAGATTAGCAGAGAGCTTTATAGGGGCAGCTCGCACCTCTGGCCCTATCTCTCACATTCCTTTGTCCATGTACACACGCAACTCTTAACACAGGCTAGTCTTTGAGCTCTTCTGTAGCAACATCTTGTTAAGGGAAGCCATGATGGTAACCTTTGCACCTGAAAGCTTAATGTTTCTGCCCTTGTGTTTTTTTTGTAGCTATAGGTCCCTGAGTGAACCACTACCCATGTGTTATATTCAGAGCAGCAAAACCAACACACACTGATAACCAGTGTGCTACAGCTTGGGTGCAAGGTTGACTCTTGCTCGGGCTCAAATGGTTGGTTTGTACAGCATTTGATCCTGTTTAATCCAGGCAAGCGAGACTCATTTGAACTCATGTGGCTTTCTTTGCCAGAACCACTGTCAACACATGGATCTACTCTTGCCAATGCATATACACGGATAGTCACAAACACAAACTATATGAACACTCACTGCAAATCAAGCTGATCAGAGTGGTTTGAGAATCAACCACAGCTTAATAAGGAGTGACATGTATTCAGCGTCCCAGGTTCGGCTTCTTCCGTGGGTTGCTTCAATCACACAGTGACCTTGTTTATCTTATTCCATGTCAAGTCGCCTTTCTCTTTGACAGAATGTTGTACCTGACTCACTGTTATACTTCAGTGAAGAGCAGTGCTCAACAGAGCCACAGCGCTTTGGCTTTTTGTGAAGTGGTCAGTGATAACAGTATAAATGCATTCAGAGCTTTGTGGAAATGAAGAGGTAACCAAACCATAACCCACTAGGCTGTTTTGATTTATGCAAATGGAGCCACATTTGATATTCATTTCCGAAACCATAACCGGCTCAAAACAACCACATATAGAAATACATCTACAATATGTAGTAGTGACGCGCCACATGTGTGAGTCTGACTTATTTTAAGAATGTTTAGCCTTTTTGTTTTATGTGTTGTTTAATATTTGGCAGCTGCTTTTGCTTCGGCAAATGTAATGTCTATAATTATTTAAAACACCTTTTAGTTATGCTGTTTTGCTTGAGGAAGAACGATCCAGAAAGTAACTGAAAACAAGCAAATCAGCTACAGAGTCAGAGTTTCCTGTGGGAGAGCTTAGAATTTAAGTCTGATTTTACTCAGTGCTGAGAATGGTATAAATGAGGAGAAAGATGAAGGGTTGATGAAAGCTAGTTATAGTAATGTAATCTTATGTAAAGCAAAAAGGTCTCATGGGACTCAGATTGATATGAGGGCTGCAGAGAGTTGACAGAAGTGTGCTTGGTATGATTGTGGGTTCTGAGAAGGCTGGATGAAGATTCAGAAGGCCAAGTAATCCCAAATGGTGTTTTGTTCATTAATTAATTGGCATTTTTTAGCAAATAATTTTAGTGAACCAATCATTCTACTGACTCATGTATTGTGTTCACTGTAGTCTCTTTCTTTGAGGCTTGTGATTGTTTTCTACCTATAGAGAATGTGGCATCTCAGTTAGTGAATTAACTGAATTAATCTGAAAAATTAATCTGAATTAAACTTAAGGCCTGTTAAGTCTGTTATGCAAAAGCGAAAGAGAGAGAGAGAAAGAGAAAGAGAGAGAGATATATGGTCTGCTTTGTTGTCTTTTGTTGGGAAAAGACTTATGAAACTTAAAAACTGTTTATGGATTTTTTAGTAGATTTGTAGGCATTTTAGTAAAGGATATTAAGACTTGGTTTTACTGAGTTGAGTTCAGCTGAATTAAATATTCAGTCTCATAATAACAAACATAAAGACACTCACCTGTCGCCACCTATTGGCGTAACAATGTGACCTGCAGAATGGTTAACTGAAGGAATCTGTGAATGAATCTAAAAACCTCTCATTATTTAGTGAACAAATTCAAAAGTTTCAAGTCACTGGGATGGATCAATATCCCCTCCACTATTCCTAAATCACTGTCTCAACATTTTGTAGTTTAATGAGTGCTAACGCTTTATTTGGAAATATTGATTTCTGTATTCATTTTGTTTCCTGTTTACAATGTTGAGACATGCAACAAATTGTATAGTAGTATAATGAGAATAATTCTAGACATTTTTCTTTAAAGATAAATGTGTGTGTTACAGCAAACACATGTGGAGTGGGGTAGTCAGACTGGATCTGATTACTAGTAGGGATGGCTGGGAGGCTTTTGCGGTGAAACGCTTTCTCAATCGTGCATTCCAGTGTTGAAACAAAGCACAGCTGCTCTGCTTGCTGGGACAGGCTGAGTTCTCTCGTGTGTGTGTGTTAGATTGAGGTGAATTGAGCAAGTATGCCTGTGGGAGATGTGCTGCATGTAAGGCTCTGTCGTTCTGAGCTGGGCTGTTCAATCTGAGGCAGTTCATGGGTACCTCGAGGCACAAGAAATCTGCACCATAGCTTTCTTCTGAATGCAGTTTTGTTAAAGAAAAAGCACAAAGGGCTACAAAGAAAACTTTCATGCTTGGTTAAATGGGAAAGACTGTGAAAAGCTATCACTGACAGTCATCTCCTTTATTATATGATGAAGACGTGAGGGATGTGATCCACCTGGTTCAAGAGAACTTGATTGTGCTTATTAAAAGTCATTCCAGGAAAGATCCCAGGATTCTTGCTCTCTCAAATATGCTTAAATAGTGCAAATAAAGACTGTGCCAACATGCAACAGTAAATAACGTGCTTTCCCATAGGAAAGAAAACAATTCAGAGGTTAAATGGAGAGCAAAGCGAGGCTTTGCTTAAAGTATTGCAACTCAGAAGTTTCTCCTAGGAAAAGACCACAGTAATCTCATGCATGTCTCCTCTAGAGTTTTAGAGTTTACATCTTAACCATATCTTAAACTCAGCTCAAATTGACCGAGATACCAAAGTATGCAGTCAAAAGTCTGAGATCTCATTATGAACTTGAGCATTTCACATCAAATTCTCCCAAGAGTTGCATCATGGTATAAACTAAAAACTGCTCTATTCAGTTGAGCATCCAGAGAAGCTCAACACCAACACTGGCTCAACCAATGGTATGAGTTTGGGGTGTGACTATCTGTTTGTCTGACCAATTGCAATGTTTGTAAATGGATTTATACTTAATTTTAGTTCTTAATCTTAATTTTTTGCAGTTCTGTTGTTAAATAACAGCATGCATGCAGGATTTAATTATTTTGCTTTGAAGATTTCAAGGTCTTGTCAGGCTGAGAAACATGGACGGCATAGTGTATATCTATGAAGCTGCCAGCATGCCACCAGGAAATCGGATACAATTGCAAAATGCAGCTCTTTAAGAAGAAACAGCTATGTGCCAACAGCAAGCCCTGCCCTTCCAGCTTCCTCCATCAGCTATGCTGCGGTTGGAAAATTCCACTCCCATGCTTATCGTTCCACACATCTGTCCTGTCCTCAGCCGCAGCTAGGTTCAGCTTAACACCTCACTTGTGTTCACAGACATTCACAGCGCCCCTGTCACTCACCCCTGGCTCCTGGTTCACACACACCTGCATAAGAGTCTCGGATTGTGTGTTTTTCCAACGCCTCTCTGATCTTCTTTCTCAACAAGTCAGGTGATCTGAACTACAGAATTCCCATGCTGAAAAATATGTAGTGTTATGTTGTGTGAATATTTCCTTACACTGTTTGTGCCAAGTAGGATTTCCTGGATCACCATCTTCATTGGTTCTGCAACCAGTTGGTTTTAGGGTTAGGTTTAGAGTAAGGCTAAGCTTGTTCTTTAAAGAACCTATTTTTTTCAACTATTGAACTATTCCCCTCTGTCAAAAACTTCAGCACCCATAATGCACTTTTGATTTTGCTGCCACCTCTCTGTTGATCTGACTGCCTTGGGGTGGGAATACAAAAGTCTGGAAGTTTGACCTGTAGTTTTAAGAAAAGCCCCGGTGCTGTCAAAAGTGTGCCAGATAACGTAAAATGACGAGTTTTGCATCATCCTGTGGAATTTTGCTGACAAATAAAGGATATCTAGGTCCAAGTAGTACAGAGCACACACATTGATCATTTACATACACTACCGACATGAAAATTGAAACAAATACATATTTCAAAAGGTTTTCCTACACATCAGGATGAAAAGTCGTTTTTAGAAGCTTTGTTTTGAATTGTGCATCATCTGCTTTGTTCTCCTCTGTGCTGTTACTGGTAAATAGCTTTCAGACTTGCACAGAATATCTACCTCACCCAATATGATTTACTATGGAAAGGAAATAACATTAACCGGCAGGGTTTGTTTACTATACTTTATATGGAAAATCTTTCAGGAATATTAGGGAAGTGGATGTAGCTCAGTGGAGATTGTATTTTATGAGGTTGCAAATGAAGGGGAGTGGGGATTTAAGCTTCAGGTGGGTTTGAGCTCTATGGGTGGGGCAGAATTCTCTTGTAGATGAGAGGCTATGCTTCTGAAGATGCTTATCCCTGTATCAAAACCTCAATTACATGAAAGTAGGCAATGATATACCTGCTTTAATGAATGCTTTCTTACCACAGGAAAATTCCCCAGCAGGATGAACTTTCAGTGGCTTGCTATCTGATTTAGGGCTTCTGTCTCTGGTTTTCCCCCTGTAATTCTGCACATATATCTCCAACCAACAGCCTCTGCATTACGACATGCATTGGATGCATTGCATCGTAAATGCAGATGAACTGCCATAGAGTTCCCAGTATTGTCCCAAGGTAGTGATTACTCTCTCAAAACTATCACACACACACAAATCTAACCCAAGATTTCCTGAGCATAAATGATAGCCCCTGTCCATACATGGGTTTTTTTGTTGTGAATGAACTTTTTTTTTTGATAGTTGTATTATACAAGGGCACATGGCAAATAATTAGAGCAAGAACTTTTACAATTAATTACTAGAATATACTATACATTTAAATATAATCATAACCACAAGAGTACTTACAGGAAGGTTATTGGTTACAGCCAGAAGTGGATGAAGTCCACAAATCGAGTACTTGAGTAAAAGTACAGATACCCTAATAAATTATTACTCTAGTAAAAGTATTAAGTACAAGTACAAAATTACTTGATTTTTAAGTATTACAAGTAAAAAGGACTGATCGATGGATGTTTACTTCGCAATTGTATATACTCTATCCTCCTGCTAAAAATACACATCATTCACTGATTACTACTGAACAAGTGAAAATATAAATATATATATAGAAATTAGGAAAAACAAAATGTGTGTTTCCAAATAAAAATGTACAATATAAAAACAGAGCTTGGGCAAAATGTGTTCGCATTTTAAGAAAAACATTATGAATTCTACTTTTACATCATTTGAAATTGTTATGGCAGTTGGGTAGATGCATGGACATTCATTTGCATTGTTTTTATGTTGTGTTTAGTTTCTAAATAAAACCTACGCCATTCAGATGGTAATAAACAAAATATAGACATGTCTGCGTTCAAGCATTTCATACAGTGGGCTTAAACAGCCCTTTAACAGCAGCTTTATATTGCAAACAATGGACACTCATGACCTAAACAAGATTTTAATTTACAATAATAAATGCTAAAATGCGGCATTAGTAACTTTTCACGCCATCAGTCGCGCATGCACTCAAGCTCCCATTCTTGTAAATATAGTGAATTGTTAACTGTAGACTCGCTCTGAATGGATCATATGAATCAATGAGTTGTTGACTCAAGAACAACTGCAATCCACTCACTCCAATTAGTGAATAAATTGTTCAGTGTGATTTGCGAACCGATTTAACATGCTCATTGAAAATAATCAGCTTGTTCACGATTCGAACACTGCTATCATGGGGAACAAAATAATGAGGAACAAGATGTTTTTATGAAATGTCTTGGAGTAAAAAGTACAATATTATGATTTGGAATGTAATGAAGTAAAAGTAAAAGTTTCCCAAAATAAAAATACTCCAGTAAAGTACAGATTCTTGAAAATTGTTCTTAAGTACAGTAACAAAGTAAAAATAGTTACTGTCCACCACTGGTTGCAGCATTTTAATGCCCTCAGATGATGTCATTGGTTGCTAACTCTGACATAAATGCCACATGAATTTCCACAAATCATATCAACTCAACAATCTGCTGGGACTTTAATTTATTTACGATGACAAACACAGCATGGCCACTCTGAGAGTAAAGGCTGGAGCTTAAAAGCAGACTCACCGTTTACACAAGCAGAGCCATGCTTTGCCTCACTGGATGTTAAAAGAAAAGGCAATGTTTACCATTATCAGATGAAGGTGTAATAGGATCTCCTCCTATTGCGATGGTGGAGCTGGAGATGGATGATATGGAGGGAGTGGTGGACTATGG
This sequence comes from Sinocyclocheilus grahami, assembly GCF_001515645.1. Classification (NCBI taxonomy): domain Eukaryota; kingdom Metazoa; phylum Chordata; class Actinopteri; order Cypriniformes; family Cyprinidae; genus Sinocyclocheilus; species Sinocyclocheilus grahami. The sequence goes on from NW_015505302.1 coordinate 896,127, forward strand.
CCAAGAGGAAAGACGAGATCACAGGGCAGGGGGAGAGGGCTTTTGGGTGTCTGTAATTGGTACCTTCCCAGTATTCCCAGAGGACAAGAGTTTTCTAAAATAGAGTTGGGCCATTTCAACCCTGTAGGGCAGCAATGGTGGCAGGGTTTTTCCATCACTGTCCTAACTGCTAGTGTTGGTATTAAAGTCATTATCTGGGGCTAGGAAAGTTATTTAGTTCAATATTACCAGGTGTAAAATCAGAGGCTAATTGAAAGGTAACTAACTTGCTGAGGGCCTCTGGAATTAGTTTTACCAGTCATCTGCCCCTTGCTAAAGGGGCCGGTCCACGCAGCACTGCCAAACTTATCCATTCTTTTCAGGCCTCTTATCAGGGCACAGACAGCCTCAGTGCCATGGGAAGTTTGACTCGCTGGGTAGTGTTTTGTGTATTGTGTTCCTAGCATAGCCCTTTTACAATGACTTTAAAGAGGAAGTCAGTCCAGCTGGAAGTTTGTAGAGCCACTTTCCGCTCCAGAGAAGCAAGTTTCTTTTCTTTTCTAACTCAGCTTTTGTTATCTCTTTATCACCATTGCTTGGTATCAAGACATCAATGAGAGCTTGTATAGATTTGCTGATCTTCCTACAGATACTGGATAAAATCCAAAATCAGGCTGGCGTATGACATAATACAAGAAGGTACTTGATTATTAAAAGAATGTGCTTCATTTGAAGAAAACACATACAATGTCTGTGCTTAAATACTTAATAGCCACATGAAGACAAATACTGGATGAATAAGATCTGATACATGATCTTACAAAACATAAAATCTTGATACATGACAGTACATGCCATGATGTTACAGTATGCAAATCATAAATACAAACAGTTATTTACTCTAACATAAGATATAATCTGAAAAAAGTGTAGGTGGTTCCAACTCCAAGGCATTGCTATGCATTGGCTGTGATGTTCTAAGTAGTTTTCTGTGCATTGCTGTGTTGTTGTTAGGGTGTTCTGGGGTGTTTCTAGGTGGTTGCTAGGGCATTCAAGGTATCTCAAGTTTATACAATATGCAGGCCAACTTTCAATTAAATTTCCCTACCAAATTATTTGCCCTCCATGTGATAGACTTTAGTCAATCAACTCTTTCCCCAACATTGACAGCATTTTATGGCTTTCTGTGTTTTCACTGTTGTACGTTAGGAGGCGCTATTATGCATCTTCTGAAAGAGTACTGAATGTCTGGATCAAAACACGGTAAAAAAGCAGAAAGAAGTGATCACATATGTAAGCAGATGCATATCTAAATTAACAAGATAATCAAATATTAAACAGCATATAAATCAAAACTGCCTAAAGTTACCGGATGAAATGTCGACTCAGGAAGTTGTATAGGACTGGGAAAGTTTTGTACAATGCTGCCTTAGCAACAGTGCTAAATAAATGTAAAATTGTACAATAGAACACTAAACAAGAACAATACACATTAAAGGTTCCAGGCCATTAAGTCCAGTTAAAAGATCACAGTATTTTTCCCACCACTATGAACCTCTATGTCACTTTTCACAAAGACTGCTGATTGAGTAAAAGACAAGTTTGCCATTTATTTCTTGTCAACAACAACCATGCTGACAGAACTCTCAGCAATCCTTTCCATGCTTTTCACTCATTGACTCTCTAAGTGTGTCACTGGAACTGGCCTGGAACCTTTACTGGCCGAAGATTCAGTATGTTCAGAGTTTGTATGCACAGCATGACAGTCTGAAAAACACTACATTACAGGAAGAGAGGGCCGGCAGGCTGTTTTGTCTAGCCTTGAGTTATAAGGTGAGAATTCCCTGTCTCCCCTCTGATTGATGAAGTCTGAGTCACAATCTCCAGAGGGTCTACGAGGTTCTAGGGCCCCCTACTCCATTAGATAAAGGGTATGGTTGAGGGAATGAAATACATGCAGTCTCCATACAGACAATGAAACTCGCTAACACAAAGCACTGAAAACTTCATTTGTTTGCTTGTCAATCTTTGGAGCATATTAATGCAGAATATAAATTTAAAGTCCTTCAATATCAGGGGCCAGGGCTCCTATTAAAATAGTACATTTGCAGGTGCATGTGCACTCCAAAAGCATTAAAAATTAAATTAATAAATAAATCCCTCTGTTAATCCCAATGTTGGGGCTAATTGCTGTACACATAATACTGTTTTATTAACTTTTATTATTGTGCTTTATTGCCTGGCCTTCACTACAAATAAATATATATATATATATATATATATAGTGTGTGTGTGTGTGTGTGTGTCAGTCATCTACCCGAATCTGCCTTGCTGTCTCTACATTAAATATCCTTATTTGAATCCTTGTCATCATCCTGCCTGCCTCCACAGACCGTGACAGAATAACCGACCCAAAGCAAGTATAGCGTCGTCTTTCCCCTCGCTTGTTTTTCCGGTTTTTGTCAGTTTTTATTATGGATTACCCCGCATTCGAGATCCTCCTGCTGGAGCAGGGGGAACACTCTCTTGAGGACCACACAAACGACTTTCTGTCCCTGGCCCACCTCACGCACTACCCGGACAACTGCCTCTGTACCTTCTATCACGTTGGACTAAAGGCCACCACACGAGTGCAGTTGTCTGGGGATGGTCTTCGAGAGAGCCTCGCCACCTTCATCGAGTGGGTGCTGGTGTCCTGCAAGTCCCAGGTGACCGTGGACATCGCGGACAACAACACCGGCCCCACTCAGGACCCTGAGCCCAGCCCACCATCTCCCCACGGTACGGAGCATAAACCTGAGCCCACCGATGACAGAGAGCCATTTCCCGCCGCGATCCACGAGCTGGAGCAAAGCCCCACGACTGAGAAGAGGATCGCCTCGGATTTTGAACCCAACGCGTCAGACCAGGTGCGAGAGCCGGTGACAGTGCCCACCAGGAGGGAGCAAGCCGTGGACGGTGTGAGCGCGAAGAGGAGCTTCATGGCTGAGGGGGATCGGACTATGGAGGGTATTCAGGGCCAAAATGAGGAGGAGAGACCGTGGGATCCCCAGTCCAGCCCAGGAAGGGCTCCTGATCCCCAGTCCAGCCCAGGAAGGGCTCCTGATGTTTCATTTAGCCCCAGAAGGGCTCCTGATCCCCAGTTCAGCCCAGGAAGGGCTCCAGCCCAAGAGCACTCTCCAGTGCACCGTTCCTCAAAAATGCCCGTCCTCCCACCTGCTCCGGCCTCCTCCAGCCTCCAAAGCCTGGACTCCGCCTCGGTCCGTAGACCCAGTGGCTCCACCCCGGCTCCTAGCTCCCTCCCCTCCCCCGTCACCCATCGA
>NW_015505302.1:900454-905277 GCF_001515645.1 Sinocyclocheilus grahami
GTCACCCATCGATCCATCAGCTCCACCGGGCTCCCTCGTCCCTCCGGCTCCGCCTTGGTGGGGCGTCAACCCACCATCGCCTCTGGACTCCTCTCCTCTGGCTGCGCCTCGTTGCTCTGTCCTACCGGCTCTGTTGGGCTCCTTCCTCCCGTCAGCTCCACCTTGGTCCTCAGTCGCTCCGGCTCCACCGCGGGTCTCTGGATCTCCGCCTCGGTCGCCAGAGCCCTCGGCTCCACCCTGGCCCCCCGGATCCTCGGCATCCCCCTGGCTCGTTGGCTCTCCGTCTCCGGCTTGGGCTCCTCCTCCACCTGCTCCACAGCCATTGGTCGGCCCCCTGGAGTCGGTGGACATTCCTCCTCCATGGCTCCTCCCTCCGTCGGCTCCACCATGGGCCGCTATCATGGCTGTGGCCTGGGTCCCACCTGGCTCCTCCTCCTGCTCCAGTTCCCTCCTGTCGTCTCCCTGGCTCCTCCCTCCATCGGCACCTTCCTCGACTCTGTTAACCGTCCTCCTCCTGGAAGTCCGTCCTCCGCCGGAACCTCCACCTGTCTGATCTGCCTGCCAGCCCTTTGCCTTCCCCGTCACCATCTCACATCCTCTGTGTTGTCTCCCTCCGCCCCTCCCTCTGTTTCTACGGTGCAAGGACACACCTTCCGGGAGGGGGGAGTAATGTAACACCCCTGTGGACTGTTTGTTATGGTTTCTTCCCCTTTTGTTGGTTTAGCCCGTTCAATCATTAGTTAATTATCCTCAGTGTGCTCACCTGTCTGCCCCTCGTTATCTGCCCTTTAAGTTCCTGTCTCGTGTATTCTAGTATTGTTGGTTATTGTGAATGTTACCCTGAGTGTGTTACCGTGTCAAGCATACAGTAAATGTCTGGAATTTTCGTTCGTTTCAAACCTGTATGACTTTCTTTTGCGGAACATAAAATAAGATATTTTGAATAATGTTTAAAACCAAACTGTTTTTGGTACCAATGACTTTCATTGTATGAACAGAAAATATAAGAAAACGAGAGACATTTCTCAAATTATATTTTTTGTTATGTTCCATAGTTTATGTTAGACCATTGTAGCCCAAAAGTTTATGTGTAATAGGCCTACATTCATTGTTGACTCAAACATTTCTTTCGAAAGCTACTTTTTGTAATGTCTATTTGATACTTTTATAATTTAACATAATAATGGCTATAGGTTAATTAATCGCTACATTGTATAATTAGTTAGATTTTAAAAATTGAATCTCTTGCCAGCCCTTTCGTTATTATGAAATAATATTACTTTTATGATCATAGGAGACATCTTGAAGCACTACTTGCTGGAAGGACCTTGTGAAGTAATCCCAGGAGGTGCTATTTGGTTGGGATTGAAGCAACTATTACAAAAAAGGAATCCAATGCACTTTTTCTGGTCCAAAAAAGTTAAAAGGATTTCATTCACATTATGGCCATCATTAAAAAATGACTAAAACATTGCACACTGATGAATCGATGCATCAGGTAACACTCTGAGGAGGGCTGAAGGCCGAAATGCATCCGTGTGCAGTGATTTAGTAATTTTTATTTTTCCTATTGTGATGGCCACAGTTGTGAATAAAGGCAATTTTTTTCTTTTTCTTTTTTGGACCATAAGAAGTGCCTTGGATTCATTTCTTGTAGTAAAATTACTTATATAATAGGGTATTGTTCTTGTCATGCCATGAGCCAATCAAAATTGCCTTGATGTAAATTTTCTGCAGTACCATGCTGTTTTTTCACATGATTATTAACAGCTCAGGTGACTGAATGAACAACTTTGGTACTAATGAACAAATATGTCAGATGTCAAATCTGCTTATTCACATGCATTTTGCACATTTGAGATCCAGACCCTGCTCAACTTAGGCGTTCCCCTCCTACTTTCTTGCAGAGCACATTTTTCTGTAATGCAAACCGTCAGCCAAGTGTGCAGTAAAAGGTCAGCCATGGTACGGAGGCCCCTGCTGGAGCAGCTGATGTCAGGCTCATGTAATTGATGTCATGTCCCCAAGATCAGCGGGAGGTGAGCTCCTGAGGGTGTGGTGGAGGTGTTCAATTCCCTTTGCGTTTTTGGGGCTTACCTACAAAGCACGTTTGCTGTGTAAAGGTAATGAAGGGTTCAAGTATTTGCGCATGTGTAAATTCATATGGTATAGTTGAGCGGAGTGAACCGCTGATGAGGCTTACAGGCCTGGCTGGAGCAGCGAAATGACATCAGAGAACAATCTGTACAAACAGCAATGCTTGTAGCCTGAGAGACGGGCTTTGTTTGGCCTCGAACTGCTGGTCCATCTGCACTGTAATATAGTGGCGAGCCTATAATATGGCTACATCTCGGTAACACCCCCCATCTGTTGCCCTCCATCACTGCTCTCCCCTCCCTTTCACATAAAAAAACAAGGTCTTCATAATTGCTTTGGACAAATTAGGTATTTTTGGACATCTTTTCTTAGCCAGTAAGTTCTAGTGCACATCTGCGCCTAAGCTGCAAGACCAAGATATCAAATGACAAATTGCTCATTGTAATTATTATTTCCGATTAGCAGGTTATTGCCTGCATGTGTGCATCCAAGAAAGAGCATCATGAGAACGTTTCGAATGTAATATTGGAGATGTTTATGTTGGCCTATGTGATGGTTAGGAAAGAGTGTGTGGGTGTGTCTACATGTTCCTGGTTATTGATCATGGACGGGAGCATGTGATTGGCCTTGTTACTGTAGCCTTTCATGGAAAGAATCAGTTTCGAACTCTTCAAAGACAAAAACGCACTCCTCTTCACCGTGACATTCTGCATTATGTAATTACAATTCTTTGTTTTTTTTTCTGTGGATGTTGCAAATTCAGTTACCATGGCCGTGGTCCAGGGCATCTGGTATCCATTAGGGTAATAACAGCCAGATAAAGAGGATGACAAATGAACAGGAATGCCTGAGTGGAACCTTGGCAGCCCCTGGAGGGATCCGGCCCTGTTCCACACGGCTCCGTCTCTGACCCGCGAATGAGATCCTATGCGAGCGATGGTCCAAGTAACAACTTAGCAATTGAAAAAGACACAGGCTTAAATGAGATCACAAAGACTTGCCTTAGATATAATTTTGTCATTTTGGACTTAGTGGTTTCCTCTGACACTTGTCAGTGAAAAACTGAATGAATTACGCAGCTAGTTGTCGTACGAGCCGAATGAAGGCATGTGCTCAAGTCTGCAAACAGTTACTGTAAACGTAGTGTTCTTTTCCACTGTGGGGTATTTGCTAAAGCCAAGAGAGGATGTGCGGGGTATAAGTTAGTGGTTCTACTTCAAAAGAAGCAAAGGAAAATTTGGACGAGTCAGGGGAAGAATTAAATGAAAAAATATGACAGATGCAAACGTGCTCTCTCACACATTCCGAATGTGTGATTTTCTCAATATGTCTCTTATTCCTGGTTGGTGTTTCTGTACCTGGGCACGTCTGATGTTCCCTCAGGGTTTATTAGGATTGTGATAGTAACTTGGTTTGTGTGTGTGTGTGTGTGTGTGTGTAACTTGGTTTGTGTGTGTGTGTGTGTGTGTGTGTATGTATATTTACATACATAAGCATTTACAAATGTGCTACCAGTCTTTTTTTAATTCCTCAGGGACTTTTTTTATTGCTTAGACATTGCTTTTTCATTGCTCTGGAGATATTTTTTTTTTGTTATGTTGCACTGTAGTGATTTAAGTGTCAACATAGTATCAGATGATTCTCCTAAAAAATATATGTTCAGCGAGATAAAAAATGAATTAGATAATCTGTATGACTTACTTTCTTCTGTGAAACACAAAAGGGATTGTTGAAGTGTTTTCACAAGACTTTACTTACAGTCCAGAATCCCTTGTGAAAAATAAGTACCTGTAATTGTATTAAATGTGCACTTTTATTGTTCTTCAAATCTTAAAAATATATTTTAGTAAGTGCAGATGTACCTGCAGATAATATAATATTAATGAAATAAAAGGCCAGTTAAGTGTTCTTATAGAGAGTAAACTTTCATGACTGTTTTTAAGTACTTAAGTGCACTTTAAAAAGTGCAGTTTGTAATGTCAAATTAAAAGTTTTGCTTTAAAGTACGTTTTAATGTTTTTGTCATGCTTTAGTACACTTATTCTAATGTGTTGACTAATGTACGAAAGCACATCTAAAATAATAAAATACGTTATTTTAACTGTCAAAATTTTATCTATTTTAAATATACAAAATTGCATCTTCTTAGTTACAAATGTGTAATTACAAATATATTAATTGAACTTAACATGTATTTAAGTCCCCAAAAACATTACATTCAGTTCACACTTAAGTATATTCTTTAAAGTGTATAATTGCTGTAATAGATACTCTTGTAATAAGCAAAAGTGTACTTTTTCCACAAGGGATAACATTGAGTCCAATTGTTTCATATTGAAATAAGTTCATCCTGAAGTCACTGACTTTGCAGCCTTTGCTGTCATGGCAAATCAGTTGACATCTCTCTTAAAACTTTAAAGGCAGTAGGATCTTTTCATGATTGGTTCTCTGTTTAATCTAATTTCTGTCTAGAAGTTTGTTCTCTCTCTCTCTCTCTCGCTCTCTCTCTCTCGCTCTATTTTTTAATTTGGTAATTTCTACACTGTTTTAGCCTGAAGCCATGCAGTCAAACTCAAAGCTAAATGGATTGCACTCCAGAGCATGTTTTAGGAGTTAGTTTGGTCAGCTGATGATGTGATGGATGAACTTGTGCCTGCAAATCAGCCATGAGAGCAGACACGCACAATCAGCAAGCAAAAAAAAAAAAAAAAAAAAAAAATGAAGGA
>NW_015505302.1:905287-907318 GCF_001515645.1 Sinocyclocheilus grahami
CAAAAAAAAAAAAAAAAAAAAAAAAAAAAAAAAAAAAGTGAAGGAGGGAACATACCTGCATAAAAAGATGTGCAATCAGTCAGTATATTATCTGCAGATAAAACAATGTTTGAATCCCAAGATAACATAGATTCTATTTTTCAGTTTATTTATTCATTCTTCAGTATTCGCCATCAGAATCCTTTTGTTGGTTTGTTTAGATTGATGTGTCTTTTGTTCCACAGTTGACATGAAAATGTGGTCCCATCACATCAACTGTTTGTATTACGTTACACATTTCAGCATGAAATCTGGATTGCAATTCTTGGCGTGCAGATGTTGTGTTCGTTTCATTGTTCATGTGTGCTGTATATACATCCTCAGGAAATCTTTCAGTGTATGCAGTATTAGATTTCAGATGGAATAAAATGTTTAAGCTGTGTTTGAAATATTATAATGTGTTGTTTATAAAAGAGCCAAAGAGGGCATTCAGAAGAATTATGTGATTTACAGAGAAAATGCTTTTGATTAGATGAGTCAGGCAACTTGGCTCATGTGGTGCCCGAATCTAAACTTGGAGACCTAAAGCATTGAACTCACACCCTCATTTATGGGAATTACAGGTTACTCCAGGGGTAAGTTTATGTGTGTGCGTGTTTATGCATGTGCTTCATAATTCCTCTATATAGCTGAATTTATGTGTTTACAGTTTGCTCAGGCTCACATTCGTGAACACTCACACACATCCCCTGCATATAGAGCACATAGGCCTCTCTAAGATGTTTTGATGAATCAGAGTAGTTGAAGGCAGACGCAATGTGAGAATGTAGCAACTCTAAATGCAGTCACACACACACATAAAATATGTACAGCTGGAAAACATTGAAGAGCCCCATCCACAGCGGGAAGCTAATGGGTCTTTAAAAACAATAGTTCCTATGAGAGAAGGCTTATGGAAGACGTAAAGTAAATAAGAAAGTAAGAGAGAAGAATGAGAAAGAAATCAAAAAAAGAAAGGCACTAGAAGACGTGCAAGTTAGTGGAAATTAAAAGCTGCCATTGTTTACTCACTCTCACGTCAATCCAATAAACCCGACTTTCTTTGAACACAAAAGGAGAAATTTTGCAGAATATTGGAGATGCTTGTAAAGAATCATCCACTGAAGGCGAGCGTAGTGAGAACCCAAGTGCAGTTTATTTACAAGGTGATCCAAACAATAATCCGAGACACAGACTTGACTAGGCATGAACAGACTTGACATAGCATGAGCAGACTTGACATACAGACTAGACTCACCAACAGCGGGTTAAATACATTCAATACACGACGAGGGCACAATGGGAACATGAAGCTACTTATAGGAAACAAGGAGGGTAGAACAGGAAGCCATGGCGGTGCAGAGGCATGGACAGACCACTTGCCTGTGACCGAACAAGCAGAGAGTTCTTGAATGGCCTCCTTGGCCGTGAAAGGACAGACAGCGAGTTCATGAATGGCCTCTGTGGCCGTAACAGGACAGACAGTGAGTTCATGAACGGCTTCCGTGGCCGTAACAGGGCAGACAGTGAGTACGGAAGCGGACGCCACCACCTCAGAAGGTTCTGCAGCGGATGCCGCCACCTCTGGAGGTTCTGCAGCAGAAGCTACCACTTCTGGAGGCACAGGAAAGGCCCTTGGAGCGGACTCGTGGATAGGAGAGGCCTCTGGAGCGCAGTGTGCAGCCCACACACTCAAAATGGCGACCGCCATTACAGGAAGAGCAGCAGAGTGTGGCATGACCTCTAAGATGGCGGGGCTTGAGAGTGCTGACGTCGCCGGGATGCCTGCAGCTCGCACCGACATCAGAGGTGGGTCCATCACACTAGCAATCAGTCCTTTGAGTCTTGGCCCAAGCTCCACATTTGCAGGAGCTTGGCTACTATAGCCCTCCCCCAAAAAATCCTTAGGGGAAAACTTGGGGATAGTCGCGACGTGGAGAGGCTCAGACATGGCAGCCATCTTGGCCGGGGACTCAGCCGTGGCGGCCATCTTGGCCGGGGACTCAGCCGTGG
>NW_015505302.1:907485-908486 GCF_001515645.1 Sinocyclocheilus grahami
ACAAGGAGGGTCACATGACATGAACAAACCAATGGGGAACAAGACACATGACTAAGACTACCAATCAGAACATGACACAATGAACAGGGGAACCAATGGCATGAATACATGAGGGCAAGGGAAGCATGACACAAACAGGAACCATGAAACAATTACAAAATAAAAGACATGGAAAACATGAACATGAAACAAAACACCACATTACAATGCTCTTTTCCATTCATTGAAAATGAGCAAAGACTGTGTAGTCCACAATGGCAAAATACAGTAACTACACAAGAATGTCGTTTGGATATCATTTGGATATTCATTTGTATTCTTTTGAATTTTAATACTAATTTAACAAAAAAAAGCTTTTTGCCAACTTTAGTGTTTATGCTTCAAAAAGTGTAAAACTTAGGTTGAATTTCATGAAATGGCATCCTGTCTATCATATCGTAGCTCTCAAATCTTCAGAATCAGAATAAGAATGAGTGTGTGCAAAGACACAAGGAATTGCTTGTGTTTTTTAGGAGCTCTTGGTACATACATACATACATACATACAAAAACTCTGTCTGCATTTGTGATCAGAGAAATGACAAACAACAAGTACTACTCTACTGCCCAAAACTCGCGTTTGAATCATCAGTGGCAAATCATTTAAATGAAAACATACTTACAGACTGTGAGTCAGAACTGCCGACATTTTAGTCTAACGTTACTCTCCCAGGATCAGTAAACAGTCCTCCATAAAATGTGTTGAACACATCTGGATATTTGGGTTAAACTGTTCTGGAACAGTGTTGTAAATACAACTTAACCACTGATTTCTAGTTGTGTCCTCTTTTGGAAGACCAAACAAAGTAGTTTCGCTTTCACAACGAAAAACACAGCGTCTTCACGACCTGGCGGCAGCGGCAACAGTACTACAACGATAATAAAAGTTTCGCCTTCTTTCTTTGCGTGAACATTTGGGCGGCGTTATGCAAATCTTCCCACATAGTGATGTAGATATGTGGA
>NW_015505302.1:908602-932366 GCF_001515645.1 Sinocyclocheilus grahami
CCAGCTATCCAGTGCATTGTGATTGGCCGAATACCTCAAGCGTGAGACGGAAACCTTAGGTGTTACGCACCTACCATGCTGTGATGGCGTGTCCCGGCCGGAACGACAAGACAAAAACATTAAAACCCATTACAAACGAGGCATTTGTTGCATCCAGTGGGGACATAATTACTGATTATAATGACTTATACTGTCTTTTTACGCGTTACGTTGCATTGCATCGCATCGTGCTGCGTAAACATAAAACCCTGTCTGCATTTGTGATCAGAGAAATGACAAACAACAAGTGCTACTCCACACTGCCCAAAACTCACGTTTGAATCATCAGTGGCAAATGATAAAAGAAAACGTACTTATGTGAGTCAGAACTGCCACCATTTTGCACCAAGAGCTTGTAACACTCCAAAGAGAAAGGGAAAAATGAAATTGCATCATATGACCCCTTTAAGAACAAAAAGAACATTTAAATAAGTATGAAAATAAATAAATAAATAATAATAATGTGGTATACACCTGGAACAGAATATTTATGTATAGATTTGTGCATTATTTACTGTATATACAGCTGTTTAAATACAAATATGTATATGCATTTACATAATACTTGAGAGAGAGAGGCAATAATTAGTTATTAAGAAATGAATTACAGAAGACAGGTGGTAATTTCTGTGTTAGCTGTTTAAGCTGAAGATTGCAAAGTTTGAACTTTTTCAGTTGACGAAGGAAGTACAACCTCTGCTGGGCCATTTCACAATGGAGTCAATGTGATTATCCCACTTCAGGTCCTGTGAGATGGTGGTACCCAGAAATCTGAATGATTCTACTGCAGCCACAGTGCTGTTCATGATGGTGAGTGGGGGGAGTGCAGGGAGTTTCTCCTAAAGTTTAAAATCATCTCCACAGTTTTGAGCATGTTCAGCTCCAGGTTGTTGTGACTGCACCAGACAGCCAGCTATTCAACCTCTTGTCTGTTAGCAGACTTGTCACCATCCTGGATAAGGCTAATGACTGTGGTGTCATCTGCAAACTTCAGGAGTTTGACAAAGGTGTCTTTGGAGGTGCAGTCATTTGTGCAGGGGGAGAAGAGCAGTGGGGAGAACACACCCCCCCGAGGAGCTTCAGTGCTGATGGTATGAGTGTTGGATGTGCGTTTTCCCAGCCTAACTAGCTGCTGCCTGTCTGTCAGGAAGCTGGTGATCCACTGACAGATGGAGGTGGGCATAGAGAGCTGTGTCAGTTTAATCAGGAGGGTATCCGGGATGATGGTTTTGAAAGCAGAGCTGAAGTCCACAAACAGGATCCTTGCAAAAGTCCCTGGTTTGTCCAGATGTTGGAGGATGTAGTGCAGTCCCATGTTGACTGCATCATCCACAGACCTGTTTGCTTGGTAAGCAAACTGCAAGAGGTCCAGCAAGGGTCCCATAATGTCCTTCAAGTAGGCTAACACCAGTCTCTCAAAAGAATTCATGACCACAGACGTTAAAGCAACAGGTCTGTATTCATTTAGTTCCGTGATTTTTGGTTTCTTGGGTACAGGGATGATGGTGGAGTGTTTGAAGCAGGAGGGGACTTCACACAGCTCCAGTGATCTGTTGAAGATAAGTATGAAGATGGATGGACAGCACAAGCTCTAAGGCAGGCTGGAGAGACATCGTCTGTGCCTTTGGCTTTCCTTATCTTCTGTTTTCTGAAGATTTTGCATACATCATTTTCACAGATGCAGGCTGAGAAGCAGGAGGGAGGGTGTTGAAATCTGTGTTGTGAGAATGGGTTAGAATAGGTGTGGGGTGTGAGACTAGGCTTTCAAACCTGCAGTAAAACCCATTCAAACCATCAGCTAAAAGTTGATTTTCCACAGTGCTGGGGGATGGGGTGTAGTAGCTGGTGATGGCTTTCAAGCTCTTCCACACTAATGTAGGGTCGTTGCTTGAAAACTGTTTTTTCGGCTTTTCAGAGTAGCTTCTCTTAACTACTCTTATCTCCCTATTCATTGTGGACTTGGCCAGTTTGTACAAGTCTTTGTGAACATGCCTGTAGGCATCCTCTTTAGTCTGGCGAAGCTGTGAGTTTTGCACTGAACCAAGGTTTGTCGTTGTTAAATGTTAAATAAGTCCTGGTTGGAACACACATATCCTCACAGAAACTGAGGATGTCACAGTGTCAGTGAGCTCATCCAGCTCAGTGGCTGCAGCCTCAAAAACACTCCAATCAGTGCAGTCTAAGCAAGCTTGTAAATCCTACTCTGCTTCATAGTCCATCTCTTTACAGTTTTCACTACAGGTTTAGCAGATTCAAGTTTCTATTTGTAGGCTGGTAGAAGAGGAACCAATCAGTGATCAGAGAGTCCCAGAGTTGCTCGGGGGACAGAGTGGTATGCATCCTTTAAAATTGCTGTCACTGGTGGGGCATGTGATGTGCTGTTTGAATAGGCAGTTTGCGGATGAAATTAGCTTTATTACAAATCACAGAGAATGATAATGAAAGAGTCTGGGTAAAGCTGCTCTGTGTGTGTTATCTGATCTGCCAGCCGTTCTAGCTCCACGCTCACACACGCGTCAGGAGGAATGTATGCACTCACCAGAATAAACGAGGAAAACTCCCACTGCAAATAAAAAAGGCTTACAGTTAATAAAGAAAGCTTCTAAATTAGTTTGATATCTTTTGAACCCATTTGAAGCACCTAGTTCAAATTTACTCACCTCATGAATGCAATTTGAGCGCATAGATTTTAAATAAATAAATTCTTACATTTCGGAAGATCGAAAATAATACTGGTTTTGAGTGACATGATAATGAAGAAATTGCCACCTTTCCTTTAAAGGTACATTTCTGTGCAATTAGTGACATTAAGTGGAGCTGGTATCAGTTTGAGCCACCCAACTGAGCAGGTTGGGCATAATATATTGACAAATAATTATGTTGAATTGCCTATATTCTTCTATTGTAAGTCATTTTGGTAAAACAAATGCATGTAAATGTACATTTGTTCAGCCAATGGCCTGGGTTTGAGTTGGGGCTGTTTGACTGAACAGATTTTCTTTGTACAGTTCTCATTAAAGAGCAGAAATCACACACTTTACCTTTAAAGACAAGTTGGTTAACAAGTTTGTGGAATAACACATTTTAAAATGTAATATTTTCTCACTTCCTGCATTGTTCATCCCACATGATACATACCTATGTTCACAAAATACATGATATACTACAAATTTATAGCTGTAACAAATGAGGAAATCAGTTGACTGCACTGGTCTATGTTCAGAGAATGGCCAAAAATGTTGTAAGAAATAATTTGACTGTGTGACTGCTATTTCAAAACATTATTTTTAGCATGTTGCATCAGATACTCATGTTGGAGTAAAAGAGGAAAATAACATTTACCAGCATGTGTTTGACATGTTTTCACAGAAACTTTCACAAACTTAAGTTTCTGTAAACCTCTCATGGAAAGCCGTAAACTGTCCCTTGTTACACAATGGCTGCTGTGTTAGTGAAGTGTGTCACAACACATGAGTAATGTGCTGTATGTTGCAATTAATCTGTAACACACAAATACATTGCTTGACTGTCAGCACTTTTATGGCAAAACATATCCGTTTGATTATCTAAAAATGGCCGGGAGGACAGCACTCATCAAAATATGGCTGTCGCCTTGGAATTATAAGGTTCTATCTGACATTTTAGTCAAAATTGCATTATTAACATATTCTTATTCTGTGATAACTTATTTACATTGTGATGTTTTTTTTTAGTTCTGTACATTTTGGCACGTTTTATTTACAAAACAATAACATACAAACAAGTCGAACTCTAACTTGATTCTATAAGGTTCTATCTGTGAGCCAATCAGCCCTTAGAATACACACAAGAGGACCAATCAGGATCAACTTTCTTTGTCATGTCGCTGGACTTCTCCGTGACAGCAGGAACGATTAAATGTTAAATGTTATAAATAAATATTTAAATAATATATAGTCAGTGAAACATTTTTCAATGTTTATTATCTCTTAAAGAAGAGATAATAAAAAAATATAAAATAATGTATGTTTTCTCATTTGTTAGGCCTATGTAATAGTGTAAGTATTTTTTTCTGCGCAACAATAATTAAATATCTGATGACTCAATAAATGCAATTCACCTATATTCCGCAGAGTGTCACTGTTTCATAGACAATGACGACATGATGTTTCACTCATAATTATCACAGGCATAAAACAAAATATAATCAGCAAAAACTGAACTGACCTGAATGGCTTTACTGCAGAGCAAGCAATGAAATATAAGCGTCACTTGTTTGATGGTGGATGTGGTGAATAGCGATCGAAATGTTGTTTTTGAAGACATTGAAAACGATAGTTTTGAGAATATGGTTGATATCGCAAATATGAGCTCGATGCTGAATGTACTGGGGAAATGCACTCTGATGATGACAGTGATGGTAAAATCATCTGCTCAAATTGAACCCTTCCAAGTTTAAAAAGGTAACGGGATATGCTTTATTTTATTCCTTAGTAATTGTTATTAAAATATCAGGAGAGTTTTAAGCTATTGCAGCAGTTAAAGATCCATGCGTGTTATTTATAGGTCCGGGTCGATATGCTGTAGACCCGATAATGATTGGTGCAACTTTCATGCATTTAAGGATTAAACTTTGTGAAACAACTTTGTTAAAGCATTATGTTTTCTTGCAGTTTAAAGTCTTAAAATGTCTTGCGTTTTACATTATTAAGCCTTAAAGGTCAAGTGGTCAACAATCTAATTGATGAGGTCCTAATTACAACAATAAACGTATTATTAACATGTTATCTCGGCCATACTGATCTATGAGACAGATCCCACTTTCTGTGGAATAAAGTCCTGTTCAGATGTATTACAGTATCTGCTTAAACTGTTCCTCCAATGATGTGTTTAAATACCCACCATATTCCTGCCTAAAATTAACATCGGCACTGGACAAAATATTTAGCATTGCCTTTTACGCTTTACTTGAACAAGAAAAAAAATTATTTGTCCTAAAATATGAAATAAATGTCATAGAAAGCATTCAATTGACCTATCTCTTACATATCGACCCTTTCTTACAATACAAATTTTATGTTTTAAAACAAATTATAAGTAAACTGTTTGTATTTTTTGAAAACTGTTGCTTCAATTAATATTTTACAAGATAGAACCTTATAATTCCAAGTGGAAAATTACTTTTTTCGAATTAGAAGGTTCTATCTGCATTTGACCTATTCCAAAAATTCCCATTTACAAATTTGAGAGGAATTTGATATTGTACATTTAGAATACATTTAGGATCTCTGTCATTTTCATGTATGAAAGAGACTTGTTCCCCATATCACTTTTGCTATATGGAATGCAAAATCTTTGAAGCTCAATATCTCAAAACCGCTCAGAATGCAGATAGAACCTTATAATTCCAAGGCGGCAATTTACGGTGGTTGTTTATCTCCATTCACCACTGTGCTTTTGCTTGAGGACTAGGCCATGAATCAGGCCAATAACCTGTCTGAGGGTCCTGCTAGACACAAACACACCCTCACCTAACTCACCCTCATAATTAGTGTCAGATCTTATCTTTCATCTCAGTTGCTACGTCTCTTGTACCTCCCCATAGCACTGAGGGTCCCTTTCTTTACTACCCTCTTTTTTTCAGGATGTGACCAGGAGTAGATAGGAGTAGATTCAAATAAATTGATCAGTTTTGCTTTAAAGTAGCATTTCACTTAAAATCATAAATCCATACACAAACTATAAAAATGCATGTTCAATCTCTACACTATTTCCTAGAGCAGCTATACATAGAGTATATATATATATATACAGTCTCTCTACATAAGAATTTTGTGTGGAAATGTTAGTGTTATAAGAAGACTTCACACAGAGACTTGGGAAATGAGAGTTCTGTACAGACTAGCAGTATTGTGTAATGTTTGTTTATGGATTACTTGCTTATTTATCCAACAATTTAAGGAAAAACAGAGTTGTTCTCTGACTGGCAGTGAGCAATGCATCAAATAATCCCCAAATTAATCTAGATTCTGAATAGCAAGTACATTTAGGAGGAAAAAAAATGAAGTTTTAGCATATTAGCATCTATGCTAGCCATGTTTTCATGCTAAAGTCAACCAAAAGAGTTTTGTATGTATTTATCGATTAGACTTAACTGTACTGTCCAGTACAAATCAGCTTAGGTTTAGAAGAGAAAGGTCGGATGTATATGTGTGTGTGTGTGTGTTATTGTGTAATTAGTCAGTAGGGAATGGCTATGGAGTTGATCAGGACCCAAATGAAAAACAGCTGAATATGGAAGGCACTTCAGATACAAATGGGACACAGACATTGTTTGAGGCCTGCGGTGTAAATATTCATATAACTTTATCTCCACAGGCCATTCCCAGTCCTTTCTTAATAGCCGAGTGCTGGAACCGGGCCAGAGTGATAAATCTTACAGCCAAACAAAACTCACAAAGATGGAACTGCTTTATAGCCCACTTATTTGGTGGCAGCACCTTTGCCCGCTCTCTTATACTATAGAGGGGCGATCTGACCTAAATTTTCATCAGGGACCCTGTTATGGGCCATCAGAGACCCCACATCCTCTCCCTGACTCTGGGACAGTGCAGAAAGAGGAGGAAAAGGAAATGATGAAGAATAGAGGGCGAAATGCACAAACGGATGTGGTGAAGCCTGAGTATTAAGCGCACCGCAGACCTTATAAATCAAACCAAACATGGTAGAAGTACTTGTGGCAACCTTGTTGTGGTTACGGGGGCTCGCAGTGTGAATCTGCATCATGTTTTTTTTAACCCTCTCAGACCCATAATCCCTTGTGAAACATATTTGAGCATACTTTTAACAATTAAGGCTACTTATTACGGAATTATAGTTACATTAGATATTACATGCAACTGACAGAACTTCTTGACCTACCTAACTTTTTAACCTACTTAAGTAGAACTTAAGTTAATCTTTATATGTAATTTAATAATTTATTTTAAATATGACTAAACTATACTGCCAAATGACCTGACAAACATTTATAGTGAACTGAAACTTACTTGTAATTTCTTTTGAAACATGTCTGTCATGTATTTAAATATATTTGGATTTAGTGATTTGTAATGAAGTTGCAGTTTAGTGCATTTAAAACATGTTAACTTTGAAATGCAATATTGAATAACTCTACAGTTAAAATTATAATCAAGTATTTTACTTGTACTTTTGTTAGTCAATGCATCAGAATAAGTGTATTTTAAAAGTACATTCTAAATTATTATTATTATTATTATTATTATTGTTATTATTTTAATAATCTTAGCGTTAAAGTAAAAAATTTAATTACACTTTTGTAAAAGTTATATGCACTGAAGTGGCCTTTTACTCAATATGATGTTATCTGCAAGTACAGTTTTTAAAAATATACTTTTAAGATGTAAAGTGCACATTCAATATAATTAAGTGTTCTTCTGTTTAACAAGGCATTAGGGCATATGAACCAATACTTATTGTTCCCTATCTGTCGGTCACTATGAGTTATGTCGTGATCTACATTATGGGGGATTCACTTGGGAGCCCCAATCATCTCTGACTTTAAGAGAAGATGCCAATGAAATTTGGCTAGTGGATTTTGCATACCTGAGCCACTCCCCATGCATGCGGGTATAAATAGGTGACAGGTGCATCCACTCTTCAGATTTTTGCTTCGGAACCGAGTGGATGAATGTGTCAATCTCCACAAAGCCATTCATCATCTGTCTGGAAGCTGTTCTGGTTGGCGTCACGGTGCGAACAGCGGTGTTCCTGTCTGCAGCGATTCCCCTGGGCACTTCTAAAAGAGCAGATTTCCTAAAAGAGCAAATCACGGTTTGTGTCTTTTTAAAGACGCCGTCCCGGCCGTGTCCTCT
Organism: Sinocyclocheilus grahami; assembly: GCF_001515645.1. Lineage (NCBI taxonomy): Eukaryota > Metazoa > Chordata > Actinopteri > Cypriniformes > Cyprinidae > Sinocyclocheilus > Sinocyclocheilus grahami. Next base: position 916,516 of record NW_015505302.1, read on the forward strand.
TGGTTGCGATCGTTTCCTATCCTCTGTCGACAGCCACGATCGTTGTCTTCAGTGTCTTTGCATTCAGCACGCTGAGGCTGCGTTCGTGGATGGTTCATGCATTCACTGTGAGCATGTGACCATGGCAGCGCTGCGATCGTGCCTCTCTCTCCTCACAGGGATGAGAGGGGCTCCCTCTGTCACTACCCGTGCTGGCTTCTCTGCCGCGAGCAGACAACCATTGGTTTGTGCTCTGGGCGATCTGAGGGTTACAGTGAGAGCCTTTCCGCCGGGCCAGTACCCACGGACCTCTCACTCCTCCCGCAGCAGCTGTTCTGTGCGGCTCCCTGGTGATTCTGCTGTGCCGTCTCACGGCATGCCCAGCGTTTCATTCGGCGTGCCGATAGAGGATCAGATGTCGATAGCAGCATCAGGGGATGGGCAACTTGCTCTGAGGCGGGGCGTCCGAATCAGACCCAGAGTTGACCACCGTGCTTTCCTGGTTCCTTTCTTCCCGGAGGTGCATGAGGATCTGATGAAGTCGTGGACGGCCCCTTTTTTCGGCCAGGAGCCACTCGTCTGCCTCCATCCTCACTACCCTCGATGGCGGGGCATTGACATTCCCCAGGCGGAGAGTGAGGTTGCGGTGCACTCGTGCCCACAAAATGCCGCCACTTGGAGGAATTGTCCTCGTCTCCTGTCCAAAGCTCTCACAGCCAAAGCTTACAGTGCTGCAGGCCAAGCCGCCTCTGCCCTGCATGCCATGGCTATCCTGCGAGTACACCAAGCCAGGGCATTTAAATGCACAAGGGCAGTACCAACCCAAGGTTGATGCAGGATCTGAGCTCGGCGACTGACCTCGCCCGACGGGCGACGGAAGTCACAGCGCGGTCCCTCGGGAAGGCGATGTCCACCCTTGTGGAACAAGAGCACCATCTATGGCTCAGCCTTGCTGACATGAGCGATGTCAACAAAGTGCGCTTTCCTGATGCTCCCGTCTCCCAGGCTGAGCTGTTCGGCAACACCGTTGAGGACTGTGCCCAGCAGTTCTCGACAGTACAGAAGCAGACAGAGGCCATCCAACACATATTTCCCCGGCGTGATGCACCATCTGCCACCGCTCCGTCGTGGGCAAAGCCCCAGTCTGCTCGTTGCCGTGGGCACACTCCTGCGTCCTCCAGAGCCGCTCCGCCCCATGCTGAAACAACATCAAGGTCAGCGTGTCGAGTCTCTTGCAGGAGTGCGGTGTCCCAGCCGGCCGCTAATTCGTCTAAGAAGTCGATGAAGCGGCCCTGACACAGGCAATCGGGAGATGTGGGAAGCTGCTATTTCTCAGGAGATGGCGGAGACAGCGCCGCTCCTTCCCCTGGAGGAGGGCAGGGCAGAGAATCTTCTGTTTTTTGTTCGTTTCTGTTCCACCTGGTACCCACATTTTCAAAGAAAGAGCAATTTCCTTTTCCTCAGGGTTGTCAGGCCCGTGGGCTGACAGTGAGCGATGCGCCGCTTCCTCACTCTCGCCCATGATTCCCCCCTTTGCCAGCAGCCAAGAAGCTGCGGTTGGGAGACACGTTGCCTCTTCATGCAGCTCCGGCCAGTCCCTATGGGGACTCGGGGAGTTCTGCAGTGATCAGACAGAACGCAATGCCTTCTGGCCTATCCAGCTTGACCGCGGGTGCATCGATTGTTCCTTTGGTGCCACTCATACGGAGTTTGGGGGCGTGGCTTGTGCTGCCCAACCAGTCCTGTTGGCTCATTCGCACAATCCAACTCGGCTATGCGATTCAGTTCGCCAGGCGAACTCCCAGGTTCAGGGGTGTTCTCGAAACTTCAGTGACAGACCGAGATGCACCTGTCTTGCGCAAAGAAATTGCTGTCCTCCTGGCAAAGGATGCAATCGAGCCGGTCCCTCCAGCTGAGATGAAGAAGGGGTTTTACAGCCCTTACTTCATCGTACCCAAAAAGGGCGGTTGCCAATCCTGGATCTGCGAGTCTCGAATCTGGCCCTTCTCAAGCTCCCATTCAAGATGTTGACGCAGAAGCGCATCATCAGATGTCTCCTGATCCAGGATTGGTTTGCAGCGGGGGACCTGAAGGACGCTTACTTTCATGTCGCGATGTGCCCTCGACACAGGCCGTTTCTACGGTTTGCACTTGAGGGTCAGGCATGGAAGTACAGGGTCCTCCCCTTATTTCTGTCCCTGTCCCCCCGTGTCTTTACGAAGGTCACGGAGGGTGCCCTTGCTCCGCGACGGGAAGTGGGCATCAGGATCCCCAACTATCTCGAGCATGGCCTGTGTGTGAGAACAGTTGTGTGATCACAGGGACCTAGTGCTCCGGCACTCAGCCAGTTGGGGCTTCGGGTCAACTGGGAGAGGATCAAGCTCTCCCTTGTGCAGAGAATCTCTTTTTTCAGTATGGAGTTAGACTCGGTGAGTATGGTAGTGCATCTCGCCGACGAGCATGCCCAGTCTGTGCTGAACTGCCTGAGTTCCCTTAGAGGCAGGACAGTGGTACCACTGAAACACTTTCAGAGGCTCCTGGGGCATATGGCATCTGCAGCCGCAGTCAAGCCACTCAGATTGCTGTTTATGAGACCACTTCAGCACTGGTTACACTCCCGAGTCCCGAGGTGGGCATGGTGCTGTGGTACAGTTCGCGTGACTGTCACACCAATGTGTTGCTGCTCATTCAGCTCCTGGACGGAACTTGTCTCTCTACAGGCTGGGGTGCCCTTAGAACAAGTGTCTCGGCATGTCGGTGTCACGACGGGTGCCTCCAGTACGGGCTGGTGCTCTACATGCAATGGGCAGGCAGCCTCGGGGTCCTTGACCGGGCCTCGACTGCTTTGGCACATCAACTGCCTCGAGTTGCTGGCAGTGCTACTAGCCTTGCAGCGGTGCCGGCCACTGCTGCAAGACAAGCACGTGTTGGTCCACACGGACAACACTGCGGCGGTTTCATACATCAACCGACAGGGAGGTCTATGATCACGTTGCATGTCACAGCTCGCCCGCCATCTCCTCCTCTGGAGTCAGACTCAAGTCGCTGTGCGCTTTTCCAGAGGAGCTCAATTGTGCAGCCGACATGCTCTCACGACATCTTACGTTCCCCGGAGAATGGCGACTCCATCCTGAGACGATCCAGTTGATCTGGAGTCGATTTGGGGAAGCCAAGGTGGACCTTTTTGCTTCCCGCGAGTCCTCCAACTGCCAGCTGTACTACTCCATGACGAGGCCCCCCTCGGCACGGACACACTGGCACACAGCTGTCCTCAAGCTCTTTGCAAGTATGCATTTCCCCCAGTGAGCCTTCTAGCACAGACACTGTGCAAGGTCAGGGAGAACGAGGAGCAGGTCTTACTGGTTGCGCCCTTCTGGCCCACCAGGACCTGGTTTCCGGAACTCATGCTCCTCGTGACAGCCCCTCCCTGGCGCATCCCCCTGAGACAGGACCTGCTCTCTCAGGGGCTCGGCACCATTTGGCACCCGTGTCCAGACCGTTGGAACCTCCACGTGTGGCTCCAGGATGGGACGCGGCAGACTTAGCTGATCTGTCACCTGCGGTGGTTAGCACGATCACTCAGGCTAGAGCTCCCTCTATGAGGAAAACTTATGCTCTGAAATGGAGTCTGTTCGCGAACTGGTGTTCTTCTCGCTGAGAAGACCCCCAAAGATGCACGATTGGAGTAGTGCTTTCTTTCCTGCAAGAAAGGTTGGAGTGTAGGCTGTCACCCTTCACCTTGAAAGTGTATGTGGCTGCTATTGCAGCACATCACGATGCAGTGGACGGCTGGTCCCTGGGAAAGCACGATCTCATCATCACGTTCCTGAGGGGTGCCAGAAGGTTAAATCCTCCTAGGCCACCACTGGTGCCCTCCTGGGACCTCTCTATCGTCCTGGCAGGACTTCAAAGGGGTCCCTTTGAGCCGCTGGATTCAGTCGAGCATACATTCCTGTCTGCTAAGACAGCGCTCCTGACCGCGCTCACTTCCATCAAGAGGGTCGGGGACCTCCAAGCATTTTCGGTGAGCAAAGAGTGCCTTGTGTTCGGGCCGGCCTACTCTTACGGTGTCCTTAAACCCCGGCCTGGATACATGCCCAAGGTTCCCACCACTCCCTTCCGAGATCAGGTGGTGAACCTGCAAGCACTGCCCTCGGAGGAGGCAGATCCAGCCCTTGCATTGCTGTGTCCCGTAAGAGCACTGTGCATATACATGGACCGAACCCGAAGCTTTAGAAGCTCTGAGCAGCTCTTTGTCTGCTACTGAGGTCAGCAGAAAGGGAAGGCTGTCTCCAAGCAGAGGTTGGCACACTGGATAGTGGATGCCATCACCTTGGTGTACCAATCCAAGCGGGCCGTGCCCCTTGGGGGTGAGGGCTCACTCCACACAGAGGGTTGCCTCCTCCTATGCGCTGGCACATGGCACCTCTCTGGCAGACATCTGTAGAGCTGCGGGCTGGGCAACAGCAAACTCCTTCGCGAGATTCTACAGTCTCTGCGTTGAGCCAGTTTCTTCCCGTGTGTTGGGTAACAGGTAATTGGCGGGAAGAGCTGGCCGGTGTCACGCTTGCTGCGCCATTCCCCCTCACCTGGAGATGCGAGTGCCTTTCTGTGGTCACTTGCCATCATTTGCTATGCCATGAGTTTGTGACAGGGTTCAGGTTGTGGTGCTTTCCAGGTCCCCATAATGTTGATCACGACATAACTCGTAGTGACCGACAGATAGGGAACGTCTCGGTTACGGACGTAACCCTCATTCCCTAATGGAGGGAACGGAGACGTTATGTCTCCTTGCCACAACCTCGAACCATCGTTGGTGGCCAGGAACAAGTTCTCGGCTCCTCAGCGTAAAACCTGAAGAGTGGATGCACCTGTCACCTATTTATACCCGTATGCACGGGGAGTGGCTCAGGAATGCAGAATCCACTAGCCAAATTTCATTGCCGTTTTCTCTTAAAGTCAGAGAAGATTGGGGCTCCCAAGTGAATCCTCCATTATATCGATCACGACATAACGTCTCCGTTCCCTCCATCAGGGAACGAGGGTTACGTACGTAGCCGAGACGTTCTGATTGCAAAGGAGAGTAATGGTCATGCTGGCTCCATTGGCGTGCTTCTGCCCACTTGGGCTTTCTGGGCACCATAGATGGAGTATTGTTTTTTAAAAGGCACAGGAGATCAGAAGAGCAACAATCATTATGTTTCTTTGTGGACAATCAACCACACACTCCAGATATAGCGCCAGACTCTATTCTGTCCGCTAATGAACCTACTGCTGGGAATGTTTAAAAGCCTGTGTACAGCCAAGCAGTTTACAAGATTCCCGCAGAGTGTGAGTTTAAGTTTTTTGTGTTTCATGTAGATTTTCTCTACATGGCATTTGCGAATATCAGTTGATGGTGATGTGTCTCACTCTCTTTTTCTCTTATGTGAAGAGATATTGCAGAAGAGGCTTCATGCTCCTTCCCTTAATTGCATCAATTTGCATTCACAGATTTGTTCCACATAACCTAATTGGCCTTGGTCACCTAGCAACTATGATAAAAGCAACTGAATGAAGTCTCTTATGTTCAGCTTGAAACAGGAGTCAATATGACGTCAAGCAGATATTATTATTCATCTCTCCAACTGGAGCATCTCAACTGGGCTTTTCACATTATCCAACCCCAGGGACCTCAAAATGGCAACAATTAAACAGAGTTTAATTAGGATACCCACTGGAATGTAATAAAAATGCATCTATATTCTTCTCATTTTGTTTCTGAAAGGCTTTCTGAGTACAAGGCTGTGATATCTCTGTGCCAAAATCTGATTTAGTGTTCTTTACAAATTAACCACTTCAGTGCTTTCTATGTGTTATGTAGTCCATCCAAAGGTGGCATTTGCTCACAATAGCTGTTAGCCAATAGCTCACTGGTCTAGACTAAACAGTGGCTTTCTTCCCATACGAAGCAAGTTGGCAAGTACCTGTTTCTCACAGTTTTTTGCACTGTTGGGACCCCGAGTCCACAGCTGCCTGCTGGGTAAGCCCTTGATCCCTTCGACTAATCCTCCAGTAATGACCCCTCCATCTCCCAGCAACACCATGGAGGTCCTCCGGCTGTCTCCACCCCGGCCTGCAAGACGTCCAAACACATCCTGGAGACTGGGTTGTTCGCAGGCAGAATGTTAGTGTGAGAGGGTGGTGGTCCTGGTTCTGTTGATTATTCTGTAAAAGCAAGGGATAGCAGCCAAAGGCACAGGGATAACCCAAACCGTGTTTTTTCCCCTATTTTTTTTTTTTTTTCATTTTTCTTTATTTTTTTTCCATTTTATTTTTCTTTTTTGTAATTTTTTTTTCATTCAATTCATGCACACAATGACTTTAACAAGACTCATTTTTAGTGCTGTCAAAATTAGCACGTTAATGCATGCATTTCTTTTTTATCAGTTTAACGGGGTTAAAAATATTTAATGCAATTAACACAGGGGTGGAGCTAGGGTTGGCCACTCACTCACAATTGCTGCTATTATTTTAGAGCAAGTAAAATGTATCATAATATCATAATAGAAAAGAAAAGTGGGGGTAAAGATATTTTTAAAAAATAAAGAAGTCTCAAAAATAAAACAGGAAATTATTTCATAGACAAAACCCCTGCAGACCCTCATGACTGTGTATCAGATTCAGTAAATTAGTTCAGATTGTAAAATTTTATCTCGGACAGGCCTCAAATATTTTTATGATATTTATGAAAATTCATTATTTATATATATATATATAACACCCTCACCTAACTCACCCTCATAATTAGTGTCAGATCTTATCTTTCATCTCAGTTGCTACGTCTCTTGTACCTCCCCATAGCACTGAGGGTCCCTTTCTTTACTACCCTCTTTTTTTCAGGATGTGACCAGGAGTAGATAGGAGTAGATTCAAATAAATTGATCAGTTTTGCTTTAAAGTAGCATTTCACTTAAAATCATAAATCCATACACAAACTATAAAAATGCATGTTCAATCTCTACACTATTTCCTAGAGCAGCTATACATAGAGTATATATATATATATATACAGTCTCTCTACATAAGAATTTTGTGTGGAAATGTTAGTGTTATAAGAAGACTTCACACAGAGACTTGGGAAATGAGAGTTCTGTACAGACTAGCAGTATTGTGTAATGTTTGTTTATGGATTACTTGCTTATTTATCCAACAATTTAAGGAAAAACAGAGTTGTTCTCTGACTGGCAGTGAGCAATGCATCAAATAATCCCCAAATTAATCTAGATTCTGAATAGCAAGTACATTTAGGAGGAAAAAAAATGAAGTTTTAGCATATTAGCATCTATGCTAGCCATGTTTTCATGCTAAAGTCAACCAAAAGAGTTTTGTATGTATTTATCGATTAGACTTAACTGTACTGTCCAGTACAAATCAGCTTAGGTTTAGAAGAGAAAGGTCGGATGTATATGTGTGTGTGTGTGTGTTATTGTGTAATTAGTCAGTAGGGAATGGCTATGGAGTTGATCAGGACCCAAATGAAAAACAGCTGAATATGGAAGGCACTTCAGATACAAATGGGACACAGACATTGTTTGAGGCCTGCGGTGTAAATATTCATATAACTTTATCTCCACAGGCCATTCCCAGTCCTTTCTTAATAGCCGAGTGCTGGAACCGGGCCAGAGTGATAAATCTTACAGCCAAACAAAACTCACAAAGATGGAACTGCTTTATAGCCCACTTATTTGGTGGCAGCACCTTTGCCCGCTCTCTTATACTATAGAGGGGCGATCTGACCTAAATTTTCATCAGGGACCCTGTTATGGGCCATCAGAGACCCCACATCCTCTCCCTGACTCTGGGACAGTGCAGAAAGAGGAGGAAAAGGAAATGATGAAGAATAGAGGGCGAAATGCACAAACGGATGTGGTGAAGCCTGAGTATTAAGCGCACCGCAGACCTTATAAATCAAACCAAACATGGTAGAAGTACTTGTGGCAACCTTGTTGTGGTTACGGGGGCTCGCAGTGTGAATCTGCATCATGTTTTTTTTAACCCTCTCAGACCCATAATCCCTTGTGAAACATATTTGAGCATACTTTTAACAATTAAGGCTACTTATTACGGAATTATAGTTACATTAGATATTACATGCAACTGACAGAACTTCTTGACCTACCTAACTTTTTAACCTACTTAAGTAGAACTTAAGTTAATCTTTATATGTAATTTAATAATTTATTTTAAATATGACTAAACTATACTGCCAAATGACCTGACAAACATTTATAGTGAACTGAAACTTACTTGTAATTTCTTTTGAAACATGTCTGTCATGTATTTAAATATATTTGGATTTAGTGATTTGTAATGAAGTTGCAGTTTAGTGCATTTAAAACATGTTAACTTTGAAATGCAATATTGAATAACTCTACAGTTAAAATTATAATCAAGTATTTTACTTGTACTTTTGTTAGTCAATGCATCAGAATAAGTGTATTTTAAAAGTACATTCTAAATTATTATTATTATTATTATTATTATTGTTATTATTTTAATAATCTTAGCGTTAAAGTAAAAAATTTAATTACACTTTTGTAAAAGTTATATGCACTGAAGTGGCCTTTTACTCAATATGATGTTATCTGCAAGTACAGTTTTTAAAAATATACTTTTAAGATGTAAAGTGCACATTCAATATAATTAAGTGTTCTTCTGTTTAACAAGGCATTAGGGCATATGAACCAATACTTATTGTTCCCTATCTGTCGGTCACTATGAGTTATGTCGTGATCTACATTATGGGGGATTCACTTGGGAGCCCCAATCATCTCTGACTTTAAGAGAAGATGCCAATGAAATTTGGCTAGTGGATTTTGCATACCTGAGCCACTCCCCATGCATGCGGGTATAAATAGGTGACAGGTGCATCCACTCTTCAGATTTTTGCTTCGGAACCGAGTGGATGAATGTGTCAATCTCCACAAAGCCATTCATCATCTGTCTGGAAGCTGTTCTGGTTGGCGTCACGGTGCGAACAGCGGTGTTCCTGTCTGCAGCGATTCCCCTGGGCACTTCTAAAAGAGCAGATTTCCTAAAAGAGCAAATCACGGTTTGTGTCTTTTTAAAGACGCCGTCCCGGCCGTGTCCTCTTGGTTGCGATCGTTTCCTATCCTCTGTCGACAGCCACGATCGTTGTCTTCAGTGTCTTTGCATTCAGCACGCTGAGGCTGCGTTCGTGGATGGTTCATGCATTCACTGTGAGCATGTGACCATGGCAGCGCTGCGATCGTGCCTCTCTCTCCTCACAGGGATGAGAGGGGCTCCCTCTGTCACTACCCGTGCTGGCTTCTCTGCCGCGAGCAGACAACCATTGGTTTGTGCTCTGGGCGATCTGAGGGTTACAGTGAGAGCCTTTCCGCCGGGCCAGTACCCACGGACCTCTCACTCCTCCCGCAGCAGCTGTTCTGTGCGGCTCCCTGGTGATTCTGCTGTGCCGTCTCACGGCATGCCCAGCGTTTCATTCGGCGTGCCGATAGAGGATCAGATGTCGATAGCAGCATCAGGGGATGGGCAACTTGCTCTGAGGCGGGGCGTCCGAATCAGACCCAGAGTTGACCACCGTGCTTTCCTGGTTCCTTTCTTCCCGGAGGTGCATGAGGATCTGATGAAGTCGTGGACGGCCCCTTTTTTCGGCCAGGAGCCACTCGTCTGCCTCCATCCTCACTACCCTCGATGGCGGGGCATTGACATTCCCCAGGCGGAGAGTGAGGTTGCGGTGCACTCGTGCCCACAAAATGCCGCCACTTGGAGGAATTGTCCTCGTCTCCTGTCCAAAGCTCTCACAGCCAAAGCTTACAGTGCTGCAGGCCAAGCCGCCTCTGCCCTGCATGCCATGGCTATCCTGCGAGTACACCAAGCCAGGGCATTTAAATGCACAAGGGCAGTACCAACCCAAGGTTGATGCAGGATCTGAGCTCGGCGACTGACCTCGCCCGACGGGCGACGGAAGTCACAGCGCGGTCCCTCGGGAAGGCGATGTCCACCCTTGTGGAACAAGAGCACCATCTATGGCTCAGCCTTGCTGACATGAGCGATGTCAACAAAGTGCGCTTTCCTGATGCTCCCGTCTCCCAGGCTGAGCTGTTCGGCAACACCGTTGAGGACTGTGCCCAGCAGTTCTCGACAGTACAGAAGCAGACAGAGGCCATCCAACACATATTTCCCCGGCGTGATGCACCATCTGCCACCGCTCCGTCGTGGGCAAAGCCCCAGTCTGCTCGTTGCCGTGGGCACACTCCTGCGTCCTCCAGAGCCGCTCCGCCCCATGCTGAAACAACATCAAGGTCAGCGTGTCGAGTCTCTTGCAGGAGTGCGGTGTCCCAGCCGGCCGCTAATTCGTCTAAGAAGTCGATGAAGCGGCCCTGACACAGGCAATCGGGAGATGTGGGAAGCTGCTATTTCTCAGGAGATGGCGGAGACAGCGCCGCTCCTTCCCCTGGAGGAGGGCAGGGCAGAGAATCTTCTGTTTTTTGTTCGTTTCTGTTCCACCTGGTACCCACATTTTCAAAGAAAGAGCAATTTCCTTTTCCTCAGGGTTGTCAGGCCCGTGGGCTGACAGTGAGCGATGCGCCGCTTCCTCACTCTCGCCCATGATTCCCCCCTTTGCCAGCAGCCAAGAAGCTGCGGTTGGGAGACACGTTGCCTCTTCATGCAGCTCCGGCCAGTCCCTATGGGGACTCGGGGAGTTCTGCAGTGATCAGACAGAACGCAATGCCTTCTGGCCTATCCAGCTTGACCGCGGGTGCATCGATTGTTCCTTTGGTGCCACTCATACGGAGTTTGGGGGCGTGGCTTGTGCTGCCCAACCAGTCCTGTTGGCTCATTCGCACAATCCAACTCGGCTATGCGATTCAGTTCGCCAGGCGAACTCCCAGGTTCAGGGGTGTTCTCGAAACTTCAGTGACAGACCGAGATGCACCTGTCTTGCGCAAAGAAATTGCTGTCCTCCTGGCAAAGGATGCAATCGAGCCGGTCCCTCCAGCTGAGATGAAGAAGGGGTTTTACAGCCCTTACTTCATCGTACCCAAAAAGGGCGGTTGCCAATCCTGGATCTGCGAGTCTCGAATCTGGCCCTTCTCAAGCTCCCATTCAAGATGTTGACGCAGAAGCGCATCATCAGATGTCTCCTGATCCAGGATTGGTTTGCAGCGGGGGACCTGAAGGACGCTTACTTTCATGTCGCGATGTGCCCTCGACACAGGCCGTTTCTACGGTTTGCACTTGAGGGTCAGGCATGGAAGTACAGGGTCCTCCCCTTATTTCTGTCCCTGTCCCCCCGTGTCTTTACGAAGGTCACGGAGGGTGCCCTTGCTCCGCGACGGGAAGTGGGCATCAGGATCCCCAACTATCTCGAGCATGGCCTGTGTGTGAGAACAGTTGTGTGATCACAGGGACCTAGTGCTCCGGCACTCAGCCAGTTGGGGCTTCGGGTCAACTGGGAGAGGATCAAGCTCTCCCTTGTGCAGAGAATCTCTTTTTTCAGTATGGAGTTAGACTCGGTGAGTATGGTAGTGCATCTCGCCGACGAGCATGCCCAGTCTGTGCTGAACTGCCTGAGTTCCCTTAGAGGCAGGACAGTGGTACCACTGAAACACTTTCAGAGGCTCCTGGGGCATATGGCATCTGCAGCCGCAGTCAAGCCACTCAGATTGCTGTTTATGAGACCACTTCAGCACTGGTTACACTCCCGAGTCCCGAGGTGGGCATGGTGCTGTGGTACAGTTCGCGTGACTGTCACACCAATGTGTTGCTGCTCATTCAGCTCCTGGACGGAACTTGTCTCTCTACAGGCTGGGGTGCCCTTAGAACAAGTGTCTCGGCATGTCGGTGTCACGACGGGTGCCTCCAGTACGGGCTGGTGCTCTACATGCAATGGGCAGGCAGCCTCGGGGTCCTTGACCGGGCCTCGACTGCTTTGGCACATCAACTGCCTCGAGTTGCTGGCAGTGCTACTAGCCTTGCAGCGGTGCCGGCCACTGCTGCAAGACAAGCACGTGTTGGTCCACACGGACAACACTGCGGCGGTTTCATACATCAACCGACAGGGAGGTCTATGATCACGTTGCATGTCACAGCTCGCCCGCCATCTCCTCCTCTGGAGTCAGACTCAAGTCGCTGTGCGCTTTTCCAGAGGAGCTCAATTGTGCAGCCGACATGCTCTCACGACATCTTACGTTCCCCGGAGAATGGCGACTCCATCCTGAGACGATCCAGTTGATCTGGAGTCGATTTGGGGAAGCCAAGGTGGACCTTTTTGCTTCCCGCGAGTCCTCCAACTGCCAGCTGTACTACTCCATGACGAGGCCCCCCTCGGCACGGACACACTGGCACACAGCTGTCCTCAAGCTCTTTGCAAGTATGCATTTCCCCCAGTGAGCCTTCTAGCACAGACACTGTGCAAGGTCAGGGAGAACGAGGAGCAGGTCTTACTGGTTGCGCCCTTCTGGCCCACCAGGACCTGGTTTCCGGAACTCATGCTCCTCGTGACAGCCCCTCCCTGGCGCATCCCCCTGAGACAGGACCTGCTCTCTCAGGGGCTCGGCACCATTTGGCACCCGTGTCCAGACCGTTGGAACCTCCACGTGTGGCTCCAGGATGGGACGCGGCAGACTTAGCTGATCTGTCACCTGCGGTGGTTAGCACGATCACTCAGGCTAGAGCTCCCTCTATGAGGAAAACTTATGCTCTGAAATGGAGTCTGTTCGCGAACTGGTGTTCTTCTCGCTGAGAAGACCCCCAAAGATGCACGATTGGAGTAGTGCTTTCTTTCCTGCAAGAAAGGTTGGAGTGTAGGCTGTCACCCTTCACCTTGAAAGTGTATGTGGCTGCTATTGCAGCACATCACGATGCAGTGGACGGCTGGTCCCTGGGAAAGCACGATCTCATCATCACGTTCCTGAGGGGTGCCAGAAGGTTAAATCCTCCTAGGCCACCACTGGTGCCCTCCTGGGACCTCTCTATCGTCCTGGCAGGACTTCAAAGGGGTCCCTTTGAGCCGCTGGATTCAGTCGAGCATACATTCCTGTCTGCTAAGACAGCGCTCCTGACCGCGCTCACTTCCATCAAGAGGGTCGGGGACCTCCAAGCATTTTCGGTGAGCAAAGAGTGCCTTGTGTTCGGGCCGGCCTACTCTTACGGTGTCCTTAAACCCCGGCCTGGATACATGCCCAAGGTTCCCACCACTCCCTTCCGAGATCAGGTGGTGAACCTGCAAGCACTGCCCTCGGAGGAGGCAGATCCAGCCCTTGCATTGCTGTGTCCCGTAAGAGCACTGTGCATATACATGGACCGAACCCGAAGCTTTAGAAGCTCTGAGCAGCTCTTTGTCTGCTACTGAGGTCAGCAGAAAGGGAAGGCTGTCTCCAAGCAGAGGTTGGCACACTGGATAGTGGATGCCATCACCTTGGTGTACCAATCCAAGCGGGCCGTGCCCCTTGGGGGTGAGGGCTCACTCCACACAGAGGGTTGCCTCCTCCTATGCGCTGGCACATGGCACCTCTCTGGCAGACATCTGTAGAGCTGCGGGCTGGGCAACAGCAAACTCCTTCGCGAGATTCTACAGTCTCTGCGTTGAGCCAGTTTCTTCCCGTGTGTTGGGTAACAGGTAATTGGCGGGAAGAGCTGGCCGGTGTCACGCTTGCTGCGCCATTCCCCCTCACCTGGAGATGCGAGTGCCTTTCTGTGGTCACTTGCCATCATTTGCTATGCCATGAGTTTGTGACAGGGTTCAGGTTGTGGTGCTTTCCAGGTCCCCATAATGTTGATCACGACATAACTCGTAGTGACCGACAGATAGGGAACGTCTCGGTTACGGACGTAACCCTCATTCCCTAATGGAGGGAACGGAGACGTTATGTCTCCTTGCCACAACCTCGAACCATCGTTGGTGGCCAGGAACAAGTTCTCGGCTCCTCAGCGTAAAACCTGAAGAGTGGATGCACCTGTCACCTATTTATACCCGTATGCACGGGGAGTGGCTCAGGAATGCAGAATCCACTAGCCAAATTTCATTGCCGTTTTCTCTTAAAGTCAGAGAAGATTGGGGCTCCCAAGTGAATCCTCCATTATATCGATCACGACATAACGTCTCCGTTCCCTCCATCAGGGAACGAGGGTTACGTACGTAGCCGAGACGTTCTGATTGCAAAGGAGAGTAATGGTCATGCTGGCTCCATTGGCGTGCTTCTGCCCACTTGGGCTTTCTGGGCACCATAGATGGAGTATTGTTTTTTAAAAGGCACAGGAGATCAGAAGAGCAACAATCATTATGTTTCTTTGTGGACAATCAACCACACACTCCAGATATAGCGCCAGACTCTATTCTGTCCGCTAATGAACCTACTGCTGGGAATGTTTAAAAGCCTGTGTACAGCCAAGCAGTTTACAAGATTCCCGCAGAGTGTGAGTTTAAGTTTTTTGTGTTTCATGTAGATTTTCTCTACATGGCATTTGCGAATATCAGTTGATGGTGATGTGTCTCACTCTCTTTTTCTCTTATGTGAAGAGATATTGCAGAAGAGGCTTCATGCTCCTTCCCTTAATTGCATCAATTTGCATTCACAGATTTGTTCCACATAACCTAATTGGCCTTGGTCACCTAGCAACTATGATAAAAGCAACTGAATGAAGTCTCTTATGTTCAGCTTGAAACAGGAGTCAATATGACGTCAAGCAGATATTATTATTCATCTCTCCAACTGGAGCATCTCAACTGGGCTTTTCACATTATCCAACCCCAGGGACCTCAAAATGGCAACAATTAAACAGAGTTTAATTAGGATACCCACTGGAATGTAATAAAAATGCATCTATATTCTTCTCATTTTGTTTCTGAAAGGCTTTCTGAGTACAAGGCTGTGATATCTCTGTGCCAAAATCTGATTTAGTGTTCTTTACAAATTAACCACTTCAGTGCTTTCTATGTGTTATGTAGTCCATCCAAAGGTGGCATTTGCTCACAATAGCTGTTAGCCAATAGCTCACTGGTCTAGACTAAACAGTGGCTTTCTTCCCATACGAAGCAAGTTGGCAAGTACCTGTTTCTCACAGTTTTTTGCACTGTTGGGACCCCGAGTCCACAGCTGCCTGCTGGGTAAGCCCTTGATCCCTTCGACTAATCCTCCAGTAATGACCCCTCCATCTCCCAGCAACACCATGGAGGTCCTCCGGCTGTCTCCACCCCGGCCTGCAAGACGTCCAAACACATCCTGGAGACTGGGTTGTTCGCAGGCAGAATGTTAGTGTGAGAGGGTGGTGGTCCTGGTTCTGTTGATTATTCTGTAAAAGCAAGGGATAGCAGCCAAAGGCACAGGGATAACCCAAACCGTGTTTTTTCCCCTATTTTTTTTTTTTTTTCATTTTTCTTTATTTTTTTTCCATTTTATTTTTCTTTTTTGTAATTTTTTTTTCATTCAATTCATGCACACAATGACTTTAACAAGACTCATTTTTAGTGCTGTCAAAATTAGCACGTTAATGCATGCATTTCTTTTTTATCAGTTTAACGGGGTTAAAAATATTTAATGCAATTAACACAGGGGTGGAGCTAGGGTTGGCCACTCACTCACAATTGCTGCTATTATTTTAGAGCAAGTAAAATGTATCATAATATCATAATAGAAAAGAAAAGTGGGGGTAAAGATATTTTTAAAAAATAAAGAAGTCTCAAAAATAAAACAGGAAATTATTTCATAGACAAAACCCCTGCAGACCCTCATGACTGTGTATCAGATTCAGTAAATTAGTTCAGATTGTAAAATTTTATCTCGGACAGGCCTCAAATATTTTTATGATATTTATGAAAATTCATTATTTATATATATATATAT
>NW_015505302.1:932958-944886 GCF_001515645.1 Sinocyclocheilus grahami
TTCTTTAACTTCACAAAGAAATGTTACAAAATGACTAGTAATGGAAACTAAATAGAATAAATATTATGTTTTCAAAGGTTTCCAGTGTTGTTTCATGTCAATAAATTGAGGCAGGTTTTTATACCAAGCTAGCTGAAACGTTTTCTCACAACTTTCACGTCATTTCCTTTTACCACAAGTCAACTTTGCACATTGAAACATATCATTGACTATGTGAACTGACTGATCATTTGGTGTCTTTGGCAAGAACATTTCCCCAAACCCACCCACAAAGAGGCGCTAACGCTCACACAGATGCCATTGAGCTTAATTCCTCCTCTCTGCTCTTTAGGTGTCTGGTCAAGTC
Source organism: Sinocyclocheilus grahami (assembly GCF_001515645.1). Lineage (NCBI taxonomy): Eukaryota > Metazoa > Chordata > Actinopteri > Cypriniformes > Cyprinidae > Sinocyclocheilus > Sinocyclocheilus grahami. The sequence continues at coordinate 933,305 of NW_015505302.1, forward strand.
TTGCATATGTTGTTACTCACCAGCTGTTCAAATGAGAACCGAGAAATGCAATAGATGTGGACAGGAAATTGGTTCTTAGGAAAACGCCTTAATAATGGTTTCGGGCCAACCAACCCCTTACCACAGTCAAACTCGCACATGATGGGGCTTGATGTGTCACTCCATTCCTATCACTACCTAGCCCTTGCTACTGAGCTATGCACGTAGGATTTATACCCTTGTTTGATTTCCCATGTTACAGGTCAATAGAATGTGTTACATGTGCTGTTGATGGACGAAATTCCATGTTCTTTGAGGATGGAGGCCATTGCTAATACAATTTTTAGTATTGCTTTTCATGCTATCATCTTTCAGGGCTGGATTGTCCTATTTAGCTCTACATTCAGGACGTCCTAGGATTAGCCGAGTTAATCTCAATGCTATCTGAACGTGGTCCAAATAGCAGGGTCAGCTGGTATGTGTGAAAGTTATGACTCCCTGTCAAGCCTCTAAGGTAAAAGTAGGGTCTCTCATTCCTTTTTAGCCCAATCACAACATTTTTTATTTAGGTGGGAACCACTAGGGGTTGTGTATTCTTTCAGAGATTTGTGAAGTAATTGAAACAAGCCCAGAGTCGAAACAGTGACACTTCGCCTTCATGGCTGTGACATATGTATGACCACACGACTTTTATTGCAAGGCTCATGGCAGGAAGTTCATATGGTCATGATGTCTGGTTAAAAGTTCACAAGATAGCGAGCATGTGACAGATGTCTTCCTGGCTCTCTTTTTTCACAAGACAAAACAATTCTCAAAAACTTTGTAAAGTCAGAGTATAGTTATTTTTTTTAATTAATTAATTCAGTTTTATATGCAATTTTCAGTGTGATGCAACTTATAACGAAGAAAAGACGACATTATTCAGTAGTTTGCAATGATTATTATTATTATTTAGATATGTTTTTTTTACACAAAATGCTTCATAGCTCATTAATATTTCAAATACTTTTAGAAAAACCTGCATAATAACATTTATACCATAAAAAAAGAGAAAGATGTGTCAGGGTCTAGAGGTCTCTCAAAATATCAGATATTTGACATTTTAGGCCAGGTTAGTTTAGGTTGTGAAATGTCATGTTGTGGGTTTCAGCTTCAAAGGGCTAGATGAGTATTTGTGGTTCCCTTTCAGTTGGTCACTCTCGACGTCACATCGGATGACCGACAAAATTGGGATCTCGCTTAGAGAGACCAATCTACTTTGAGTGTAAACTAAATGAGCCAATGCACATTAGCATGCGATTATTGCATCCAGCTGCCGCTGATCACAGCGTGAGTATAAGTAGGCAGCAGATGCAGCGCATATTCAGCTTTTCGCTTCGGAGCCGAGTGATCACATCATTCTGCTCCTGACTACTCTACTGAGAGAAGAAGACTGAACGAGTTCAGCGCGCTCTTGGAGAGCTCTTCGTGTTGGCGGTACGGCGCTTCAGCGGTGGTGGTTTCCCGTGTCGAGTGGGTTGCACACATCAGGCTGCACTACCCCCTGTTTGTGTTGCAGATGATTCTCCAGATGATGGCTCCTTCGAACCGTCAGGCTCGGCTATGCGATTCAGTCTCCCGGCGCCCCCCCCAAGCTCAGTGGCATCCGCATCACAACAGTGAAGGCGGCCGATGGTCCTGTTTTGCGGGCTGAGGTCGCAGTCCTACTGGTGAAGGATGCGATAGAGCCGGTCCCTCAGATGATGGCTCCTTCGAACCGTCAGGCTCGGCTATGCGATTCAGTCTCCCGGCGTCCCCCCCAAGCTCAGTGGCATCCGCATCACAACAGTGAAGGCGGCCGATGGTCCTGTTTTGCGGGCTGAGGTCGCAGTCCTACTGGTGAAGGATGCGATAGAGCCGGTCCCTCCAGCCGATATGAAGATGGGGTTTTACAGCTCCTACTTCATTGTACCCAAGAAAGGTGATGGGTTACGAACAATCTTGGACCTGCGTGTCTTGAACCGGGCCCTTCACCAGTTACCGTTCAAGATGTTGACGCACCCGTCCCCGAGATTGGTTTGCAGCGGTCGACCTGAAGGATGGGTACTTTGTGTGTCGACACTTCCGCACCACAGACCATTGCTGTGGTTCGCGTCCGAAGGACGAGCATATCAGTACGAGGTCCTGCCCTCCACCCTCAAAGTTTATGTCGCTGCAATCGCGGCTAACCAAATAGGCGACCCCGTAGAAGGGAGGTCACTGGGGAAGCATGACCTGGTCGTCAGGTTCCTTAAGGGGGCGAGATGGCTAAATCCTCCACGGCCCCCCTCTATTCCCTCTTGGGACCTGACTCTAGTGCTCACAGCACTACAGCAGGCCCCATTTGAGCCTTTGCAGACGGTCGAGCTGAAATTTCTTTCGATGAAGACTTTGCTCCTGCTGGCATTGGCCTCCATCAAGAGGGTAGGGGACCTGCACGCATGTTCGGTCAACGATTCGTGCCTAGAGTTCGGGCCGGCTGACTCCCAGGTAACCCTGAGGCCCCGGCCTGGCTATGTCCGAGCCTTAAGGTGCTACGTAGACCGGACGCAAAGCTTCAGGACCTCCGACCAGCTCTTTGTCTGTCACGGAGGCCGGCAGAAGGGGAATGCCATCTCTAAGCAGTAAATTGCCCATCTTGACTTATGACTTAAGTGAGCGTAAACAGATGAGAAAGAAAACACATGTGTATTAATAAATTGGATCCATGCAGTTCTTAAAGTGACAGCAAGCTAATATTCCTGCTGCTGCCTCTATCTATAATGTTAATCAAAAAAAAAAAAGAGATAAAATAACTCACTGATCTTGATCCTTAATTCATACAGTTTAGACCATGTAGTGCTTTATTTTTTACATTTTGATTTACTTTATTCAATTTCTGTATTATCTCTTGCTTGAATGCTACTGTTAAATAGACCTACTTTACCTAAAAACACTGTTTATTTCATTTGTCTTTGCTTTATTGTATTTGTCCTTTTGTTTGTTACTTGCATCTAAGTACTTATTAAAAGTAACAATGATAAAACTACAAAAATGACTATATCATGATATAAATTGTTATCATGAAATAAAATTACTTTGAAATTAGATTTTGGTAATATTTCCCACCCCTAGCTTATATCCTCAGATATAAGCCAAAAGAGTGCAATTTATTTTGTGACACATTAACTTTTTCACCATCTGAGTGAGGCAGTTGAGGTCAATAATAACCATCTAATTTGGCTTTATCCTTTTAGCTAACGTACCAATGCTGCAAAGATCTATACATACCTGTAGGCTCGGTAGTTGGTCAACATAGTCCTGTGTAGTGGCACTGGCATGTGATTTTTATTTTCTAAAGGGGGTTGAAATGCTCAAAAAGCAGGGCAGGCACACATTGGTCAAGTGAAAGATTTAAGTTTTGTTTTTTATTTATTAATTAATAGATAAAATAACTATAAGCTCCATGTGGATCATCTATTATTCAATTACTTGATTTTAGTCAGGTATCATATTGAAGTCAAGATTTTGGTTTCGTGATGACACTAACGTGGACATTCTTATCACACCTTGTAAGAATTATTTTTAAATCAAAATTTTGTTTTGCTTTTATTTAAATGTTTCTTTATGAAGTTTGACATGCTGGATACAAAAATCACATTACATTTTGTGTATCATTAAAATTTATCATGTGTTGACAACTTATACAAGTTAATCTGTTATTTCTCATGCTTAAAAATTACATAATACATGCATAATATTGAGCTAACGACAGTTTAACATAAACAGTTCCCAAGAGTGAGTCGTCCAAAACTTCAGGAGAGTATGTTATGCTTTTTGTCTTTTATGACTAGTTCCCTGGAATGTTCCAGAAAGCACTAGAATATACACAGAATACCCCAGAATGTTACTTCTAGAACTTCTAGAATGATTCCGTCTTGCAAATTCAAAATACCTTAAAAAAAAAAAAAAATATATATATATATATATATATATATATATATATATATATATATATATATATATATATATATATATACAAAAAACCTATCTGTACTAAACCAGTGTTTCATAATTAATGAGATAATTTCTAAAATGTACCTGACCTAATTATTCACCAAAATATTGATACTGTGTGAAAATAAATAGTACAATAATGATTAACACCACAGAATGAAAGAAGAACGATACAAATTTTTAATGAAACACATTTTTGTTGCATTGTGTTATTCAATGACCTAACAATTTTGTCATTTAAGAGTTTTAAAATGAATGCCAACACCAGAACTGAGATCTTTCTGTACAAAAGTAAACATAAACAATCCTGACCTCTTCTAAAGTACTGTGCCCTGATCACATGACCTCAGGGACTGCGAGGTAATGGAAAGTATTGTTCTTAATGGACTTGAGCGACCATCACCGCCCATGCTGACATGCCTTATGCAACCCAATCATGTCCTATTTCAGTGAATCAAATAAAATAATCGAGTGGTCTTATATAATGGTGAGATTGCTTCATAGATATATTGCTCTTGGAATGTGTTGATTCCCAAGCACTGTGTTGATTATTTCTGCTCTCAGAATAGCGTTGCATTGTAGTCGGATCCAAGCTGAGATTGAGTAGGGGGGTGAGAAATGTGGAGAGGGAAGAGTTTTTGGGAAGAGAAGAGTAACGTTCATCCAACAGAGCTTTTTCTTTCGGGCTCTCTGGAACATATCTGCCACGATCTGTAAAGAGTATTGCGAGAGCTTGGGAGTTTCCTGTCCGATAGAAATAATGGAGGAGATGCTATGTGAGGAAGGTCTTTCATGATGTTGCCTTAATGGATGATTGATGGGTCGTTTATATTGCTCTTTTCATATTGTTTGTTTTTAAAGCTGTGGCATTGGCCTCTAATCCTGCATTACCTTTCCCACTAAAAGCCTGCAGTAAATGCCTCCATGCGTTTGCATGCTCAGTCAAGTCAGTGCCAACACGTTCAATCTCCTATCACACCTGTGGGCATATAACTTACAGGCCTCACCCTCTGCTTTCCAACATGTTGTTTTTGGAAGAAACACTGGCTGTGTGCATGTTTCGGCAAGACCTGCATAACAAAACATTTAAAGTAAAGTTTGTCCTCGGTATGTTTACATAGTTCTGCCAGTGCAACGGATCGGCATGGGTGTAGACACACTCGACATGTAACGTATCAGAGCCACTATGGACTGAGGTAAACACAGACATAATTTATCTGTCTTTGCCCCTACCTGCTATTTTACTTTCTGTTTTTCAGGGCAGATCAAGAAGCCTGAAGAGGAGGAAGTCTCTTTCATCTACCGTAGTGTAGAAACATTGACTTTGGCAAGGTGCTGATTGCCTGGAATAGGCAGGAGATTAGCTTCCTCTAAACTCTGCAGAGAAATAGACTAAACCCTCTCACTGTTTATGGCTGTACTTATGACAGTGTAAGGAGATAGAGCAGTGCAGCATCTGGATTTCAAATAAAGAGTTGACACTCGGGGCCAGCATATATCATGAAACACCTAATAACTGCATTCCCACTTTTGGAACTTGAAACCAATAGCCAATTGATTCCTCACAAATGTTCCAGTAAACACCTAATTTTACATTGAAAGGGGAAGTATTATATTGACACTGAATTACACTGGCTATTGGCATTTTTATTTGGGAGAAACAAATCATAAAAAAAGCATCAGATAAACGGATATTTAGATTTTACAGTAAAATAGTTCACAAGTAAAAATGTGTTTAAAAAAGTTAAATTACCATTCACAAGTTTGAGGTCTGTCTTTAAGTCTCTTACCATGGCTGCATTTATTTGATTAAAAATACAGTAAAAAAGGACAATTTAAAAATAACTTTTTTATTTTACTATATTTTAAAACTGTATTTATTTCTGTGATGCAAAGCTGAATTTTCAGCATCATTACCCTGGTCTTCAGTGTCCTTCAGAAATAATTATAATATGCTGATTTGCTGCTCAAATAATTATTTAATACTACTACTACTACTACTACTACTACTACTACTAATAATAATAATAATAATAATTATTATTATTATTATTATTACCATTATTACTACTACTATTATCAATGTTGAAAACTGGCTAATATTTTTGCGAAAATGTTTCCCTTTTTATGAATAGAAAGATCAAAAGTACAACTTTGTTTGAATTAATGAATTACTGATGTATAAAAGTAAAAAAAAAAATTATCCATTCTGATTCTAAAGAAATGGACTCACACACCTGTAAGTAACAGGTTATTCTAAAATTCTAAAAATATTATGACAATTCATTTCCATTCCCTCAGAGCCAGACTGATAATGGAAGTCATAATTATAGACTTTAATAAAGGCCTGTTTCTGTCTGATACAACCGTGCCAACATCACCACTGTTCCCATCCCACCCTTAGATAGGATGTTATCCAGCATCCTGCCTGTTTCTCTTCTCTCAACCGATACCCCCCTAAGTTTTTCCTCTGACCTGCCCCAGGATGGGGAACTGTCAGTGGTGCCGGTGGGCCAAACGAGCTCTGTTCTGACCTGCCCCATTGATGACTCTGGGTTCCTCCGGGCCCCGCGTTCTGTATCACACTGCCCAACATGTGTTTCCTGTTGTTGCACACTCTATTGGAGAGTCCCAGCCATTTTCCCGACAGCAGTGCTGCCTTTGTTAGAGGAAGCGTTCTGGGAATGGTTAACATTTTGAAGGGTTTGACAGAGACTGTTTAGGAGTAATGTGATTGAAACCTGTTTCTGCATCCTTTCCTCACTCTGAGAATTATGGGCCACTAGAGGAGAGAGTCTGGCTCTGTGATCTTGCTAAAGATGAGCTTTTATTGGTTTTAATAGTGTATGATAGGTGTGAAATTGTAAGGCAGAAGAAGGGAGCCAAACTTTTATATATCCTAGCATGTTTGTTTATGCAATTTGTATGCACTCATGTTGAAGGTATTCATGGGATATTCTGGGTTCAATGCAAGTTAAGTTCACTTGGCAGCATTAGTACCATATTGACCCGAATATAAAACAATGTTTTTTTTCTTGGAAATACATCTGAAAAAACGTGGTCGCCTTATATTCAGGGTCTAGACTTTGACATGTCAATAATACACCCACAACAATAGGTGGCGCCAAATACACATAAAACGAGTGTGCCATGAAATACGTAACGTAATGCGTGTTGTAAAGATCGCGAGTAAAAACAAAAGAAAAAGAAAAGCTTACAGCTGCATGAGTCGTGACTGTCACCTTAGCCTGATGGGACCAAACTCCCTTTGTGATTTTAAAACGTAAGACAGTACCCAGATTTGAAGACTACAGTAAGATTTAACTTCCACTGTTAATAAGATTTTGGTAGGCTACTATTAGATGAATAGCCTAAATGTCCTAATTCAGATGGGCTAGCTGTTTTGTTTTTTTTATGGTATATCAAAAAGTGTATATTTTTTAAATGTGATTGTTGGTACATTTTACCAGTTTTTACCATACTTTCCAAACAAAAATTTAAATAGGAAAAATATGCAATATGAAAATAATTGAAGACAAAATGTGTTTTACTGAGAAAAAACAAGATTTGGTTTTTAAAAAGCCTTTTTCCAAAAGGTACATCTGGAAAAAGGGGGTCGTCTTATAATCAGGTTCGTCTTATATTCGGGCCAATACGGTAATATAATGTTGATTACCACGGAACATATTTTCAACTTTTGCTGTTTTCGAAAAGAGCAAAAATGTAGGTTACAATGAGGCACTTATTGGAAGTGAATGGGACCAGTTTTTGGAAGCTTTGAAAGCAATGGAATAAAAAAATTACTTTATCTCACAATTCAATTCTGCCTTTTTTTCTTGTAACTCTGATGGGGGGGAGCTCAGAATTGCCATGGATTGAAAAAAAGAGGTAATGCCAACTCTTTTATCTCACAATTCAATTCAGATTTTTTCCCCCTTTGTAATTCTGAGGGGGGAACTCTAAATTGCCATAGAATAAAAAAATAAAGAAGGTAAGGGCAACTTTTTCTCACAATTCAGTTCTGACTCTTTTTCTTGTAATTCTGAGGGGGACACTCAGAATTGACATGGAAAGAAAGAAAGAAAGAAATAACTTAACTTTTAATAACTTTAATTAATAAATCTTTATATAATGCTTAATAGATCATTAGTTAATATATATTCACATAGATAGAAACATGAGATCATGTTTTTGTTAATGTTTACTAATGAACTTACTAAACATTACCTAATGATTAACATATGATTTTTAATATAAATTGAAATGCTTACAAATGTCAGTAAACTTTCAGTTCATATGATCTTCATTTGTTGGTCTTTGTTTGTTGTGTAGACCTCTATTTACACTTCTTAACAAATAATCTATTAATTATTTGTTCATGTTTTTGCAGGACCCAATCTAAAGTGGAAACTGTTCATCATGTGCAAATGTTCATAAATGTTTTCTAATCATTAATACCTTTATGAGCAGTCATCTCAACGGCAAAAAATGTCCCAAAAGACCTGAATTTAGCCTATTCACACATCTTTACTAATCATTTATGAATCATTTGTTCATGTTTTTGCAGTAGCCAATCTAAAGTTGAAACTATTAATCATTTGTAAATGTTTATAAACTATTATTAATCATTTAGTATCTTTGTGGGCATTGGACTTTTAGCTAATGTAACAAGCTTTGTGTATAGGGTGGTTGGTTAAGTTTAGCTAAATGCTTGCTAAAGAAGAAAAAGTTTGTAATTATGGTGTAATTTCTTTTTCCCCTCAACACTCACATTAGTACACTACTCTTCAGTATATCATTAAACAGGATATTCCTTGAATCATAAATAAACATCATTTTAAAAAAGAAAATACTTGTTAATTTATCAGAACAATATTATATAAACAGATTGAACCATGTTTCCCTTATAATAATCAAATTGACCCCTGTACACTGTTGACCCTTTAACCAACCCTTAAACCTACCCAAACCACCAAATATGTCCCTAACCTTACCCGTACCACACCTCAACAGCAGCAAAAGTGTTGTGCATTAACACACGCTTTTAATCATTTTCTAGCATCTGTTAAAATCATTTGTAGATTCTCAATAAGTGCTTGATCATATGGAACTGAAAGTTTAATGACATTTGTAAGTATTTTAACTTACATGAAATAATTATTTTTGTAAACATTATCTAATGTTTAATAAGTTTATTAGCAAACATTAACAAGCACATTATCTCACGTTTCTAACTCTTTGAATATATATTGCCTAATTGTCCATTAAGCATTATTTAAAGGTGCAATAGGTGATTGTCTTCAGAATTTTTTTTTGTTATGCTGGTTGAAAGTCTCTTCACATCCCGATAGCAATCAGTAAGTTAAGTGGTCTAAATGTATTGATCTGTGTTTATATATTCTGTGGGAGGCGTAGGACCAAAAAATGTTCGTCCAATCAAAATGCTCGGTCCGAGAGTTTTAATTGGATTTCCTACCTGCCTGTCAATGTATGTATGAGCATACCTCTGCGCACCCGGTTCGCGCAGACAGGATACATCATCAGCGTGTTCACGCACGCTGTGCAGACAGAGCGAGAATGGCAGACAAACATCAACATCCTGATCTTCCTTCCTGGTATTGTAATACTTTTAAAGTTTTCTCACCGGTGAATGACACATGATGTACATTTTGCATGTCTCGCTTAGTTAACACACCCGATTCAGATAACCAGCTCGTTAGAAGTGAGCTACGTGCAAGCACTGTGTTCTGATCTGTATGATCCCTACACAGTGTTCATTGCTCCCTACTCCCTGAGCAGGGGAAATCCATTGAAGTTTACTTTACTTCGGAACATTCATTCACGGATTTGCGCTGTGCAGCGTCTTCACACACAGACAAAACTTACTAGAGAAGTGTGAAGTGTGACATAATATACCTCTGTAAATAAATATTATTTAAATTTACGTTACGTCTCACACACTTTAATGCCCTTTGTATGAAACATATACGCTTGCTTCGAACTGGATGGTGGAATATCCGGTGATGTCCACTTCACAGAGCAATTACGGTCGAATAGAACAAATATCGCACGTGATAAAAGATACATATGAAATGTGCGGGGCGGTGGGACTGGAATTGGGAACCGCTGATGTAGTCTATTGTAGTAATGTTGTCTCTGGTATTCTGGTCTGTGAGCGTATATGCATTCAGGGGGCGTGGCTTTGGACGGTTATTGCAGGGAGGGTGGGACGTTCGCTTTCAGTGCTATCAGGCTAAAATTTGCAATTTCCAAGATCTCCTACTGCACCTTTAATGTTTGTTAAAGATTTATTAATAAAAGTTATTATAAAGTGTTACCAGAAAGGAAGAAAGAAAGAGCTACAGTTCAATATTAATAATAATAAATTCCGGCTGGAACGCCACTCTCTCATGTATGCACGTACAACAGTTATCATAAACTAGAGATTACGGTTTATAAAGTTTTAAATATGGATATTTTTCTTACAAAAATAAAATGGATTAAGATTGTGTAACGGAAGAGGTCTGACGCAACAGGTTAGTATATATAAAATTGGTTTATTGGGTCACAGAGAGTACTGGGGTAGGGTTCAGAGGATGTGATGGTGAGGGAATAGTTCGAAGGATATGATGAGCGGGGTAATCCGGGTCTTTGGCTGTACAGGAGCTGGAATGCAGGCAGGAGGAGCACACACACCTCAGCGATCCGGGAACTAGGATGAACAGGAGACACTAGGAGGAAAGTAATGCAGGAAGTATTCAAATGGAAGTAGTAGCAAAGTCATTGAGTCCTCTGCGTGTATACGAGACTGGACAGTGAGGTGTGTGCTTTTATGCAGGCTGGTAGTGAGGTGCTTGATTGGTGACAGGTGCAGGTGCTCAGAACTAAGGTGAGAGGGATCATTGTGATTGGGTGGTGGTGGAGCCTGGCCGATCTGTTACAGTGTCCTAGGTACCCATGAGCGTTCCTCGGGTCCATATCCTTCCCAGTCCACGAGGTATTCCAGCTGACCACCACGGCACCGGGACTGCAGAATTTCCTTCACCTTGTAGACAGATCCTTCATCCAGGATCAAGGGAAGACGGGGTTCCTCCGTCTGGCCAGGCTCTGTGGGGTGAGAGACAGGTTCATGGTGAGGTTTCAGCAGTGATATGTGAAATGTGGGATGAATTCTGTACTGTGAGGGGAGTTGGAGTTTATAGGTGACCGGGTTGACTTGTTCCAGGATGGTGAAAGGGCCAACAAATCTGGGACTGACCTTTTTACAGGGCAGGCGCAGTCTGATGTCCCGAGTCGACAGCCATACCTTCTGTCCTGGTTGATAGGTAGGTGTTTCAGCTCTTCGAAGGTCCGCGGTTGTCTTCTGCCTGCACACTGCCCATTGGAGATAGTGGTGAACAGCGTCCCAGACCCTCTCTCTTTCCCGGAACCAGTAATCCACCGCGGAACATCAGAAGGCTCCCCGGACCAGGGGAACAGTGGAGGCTGGAACCCGAGCACACACTGGAAGGGGAGACCTCTGAGGGGTAGAAGGCGACATGATTTTGAGAAACGATCAACTATAACCAGGATGCATGTGTTACCTTCAG
>NW_015505302.1:944912-952249 GCF_001515645.1 Sinocyclocheilus grahami
ATACTGGAGGTTTTTATGGTCGGTCAGTACGGTGAATGGATGGGCTGCCCCCTCCAGCCAATGCCTCCACTCCTCTAGAGCCAGCTTGATGGCAAGGAGTTCTCTGTTGCCGATGTCATATTAATTTTCCACCGGGCTGAGCTTCCTTGAGAAGAAGGCACATGGGTGGAGTCGGGCTGGGTTCCCCTGCTGTTGGGACAGCACTGCCCCCACTCCTGTAGTGGAGGCGTCGACCTCCACGACGAATGGGAGGTCAGGATCTGGATGGACTAGGAGTTGGGCGCAAGTGAAGGCTTTCTTGATGGAGGAGAAAGCTTCTAAGGCCGCGGGAGTCCAGGACAGAGACTTGGGATTCCCTCGGAGTAAGTTGGTGAGGGGGCTGGTGATCTTGCTATAGCTTAGAATGAAGCGACGGTAAAAGTTGGCAAATCCGAGGAATCGTTGGAGCTCCTTAATTGTGGTGGGTTCTGGCCAGGAGGTTATAGCTTCCACCTTCCCCTCGTCCATCTGGATACCTGTACGATCAATGTTATACCTCAGGAACTGCACCATGGGTTGGTGGAAGGTGCATTTTTCAGCCTTGAGGAATAGGTGGTGCTCTCTCAGGCGTTGGAGGACCTCCGCAATGTGCTGGCGATGTTCGGCCTGGCTCCGGGAGTAGATGAGGATGTCATCTATGTAGACAATAACATGAGATCTATGGCGCAGTCCCATGGCCGATGTGGTGGTAAGTGGGAGGCTTGTTTCGGGCAAAACACGTCGTGGAAAGGGGCATAGCAGGCTGGAATATCTATGGATTGCTTCTCTAGGGGACTTTCAACGGAGGTTGAATTCACGGGAAGGACCTCCATGAGTTTCTTGGCTGGTGATGGAGTCATGGGGAAGCAGACTGGGAAGCAATCCTTGCCCCACTTCAAAACTTCTCCCGTCTTCCAGGACAGAATGGGATTGTGCTTTACCAACCACGGGCGCCCTAAGATGATGTCCGCCGTAGACCCTTCCAGAACCAGAAGAAGAATGTCTTCCGTATGAAGTTGCCCCAGCCGAAGAGTGATGGGGCCCACACGATATCGTACATGTCGGTTTCCCAGTTATCGACTGGACCTGGTAGACAGTTTCTGTGGCGGTAGCTTGTAACTTGAGCTGGCGGCAGAGGTTTCTGGAGATTAAGAGAGCGAAGGGGGCATGACAAGCTCAGATGCCCCTGAGCTCCACAGTACAAACAGAGACCCCGGGTCAGCCTTCTCTGCCGCTCAGCGGAAGATAATCGTTGGGCCCCAGCCCCTCTCTGTAAGTAGTCAGCAGCGATCACTCATTCCATCCACTTGCTGCTGCGAGAGTTCTGAACTTCAGCGAGTATTCGGCAATTGACATGGTACCCTGTTGCAAATGGTAGAGTTGCTCTCCCACGGCGGTATCTCCGTCTGTCCTTCCAAACACCTCACGAAAATGCACCATGAAGTTCAGCAGATTGTGAATAACGGGGCTGGCCTGAGTCCAGATCGTTTCCGCCCATCGCAATGCAGGTCCTGTTAGCAGGGAGATAATAAAGGCGATTTTAGAAGTGTCAGTGGGATATGATCGGGGTTACTCATCTGTGCCGTCGGTGTTGGTCCGGTCTTCTGTAACGGAAGAGGTCTGACGCAACAGGTTAGTATATATCAAATTGGTTTATTGGGTTACAGAGAGTACTGGGGTAGGGTTCAGAGGATGTGATGGTGAGGGAATAGTTCGAAGGATATGATGAGCGGGGTAATCCGGGTCTTTGGCTGTACAGGAGCTGGAATGCAGGAGGAGCACACACCTCAGCGATCCGGGAACTAGGAGGAACAGGAGACACTTGGAGATGAGGAGACACTAGGAGGAACACAGGAGGTAAGTAATGCAGGAAGTATTCAAATGGAAGTAGTAGCAAAGTCATTGAGTCCTCTACGTGTATACGAGACCGGACAGTGAGGGTGTCTGAGGTGTGTGCTTTTATGCAGGCTGGTAATGAGGTGCTTGATTGGTGACAGGTGCAGGTGCTCAGAACTCAGGTGAGAGGGATCGTTGTGATTGGGTGGTGGTGGAGCCTGGCCGATCTGTTACAGATTGATTGGCGCAGTTTATTGGACTTCTTTTGGACTATTGAATATCACCCATTCATTATCATTATAAAGCTTGGAAGAGCCAGGACATTTTTAAATATGTGACCCTGGACCACAAAACCAGTCATAAGTAGCACGGGAATATTTTAATAAATGGCCAAAAATACATTGTATGGGTCAAAATTATCGATTTTTCTTTTATGCCAAAAATCATTTGAATATTAAGTAAAGATCATGTTCCATGAAGATATTTTGTAAATTTCCTACCGTAAATATATCAAAAATGTATTATCATTAGTAATATGCATTTCTTAGGACTTCATTTGGACAACTTTATAGGCGATTTTCTCAATATTTTAATTTTTTTACACCCTAAGATTCCAGATATTTAAATAGTTGTATCTCGGCTAAATATTATCCTATCCTAACAAACCGTACATCAATGGAAAGATTATTTGACCCTTATTACTGGTTTTGTGGTCCAGGGTCACATATAACTCACATATTGTATTCGTCTGAAAGAAGAAAGTCTACACCTAGGATGGCTTGAGTGTGAGTAAATCATGGGGTAATTTTCATTTTTGGATGAACTATCCCTTTTACTTATATTGAAACCGTGATATTCCTTGAGCTTAACTTCTATTGGAACCCCAACAGTCCCAAATGGAAAATTTAGTGGAGGAAATTTAGCTTTGCTGTTAGTTAGTCGAAGATCTAGTCAAAATAAGATGCTTCTTTTGTATTTCATTGGTGACTGAGCCAGTGAAGCATTATGTATGAATTTATATCAAAACCAGTTCTAGACAATTTCCAGTTCTCATATCATCTGCTCCTGAGGATCATGACTTTGGGTGAAACTTCAATAGTGGTGTTGTGTTCTGGGTTTCATTGAAATCATTCATAACCACACGTGGTATTTCAAGGGAGTTTGTTGGGCCCGGGGCCCGAAGTTGCATGAGTGTTTTCCATCAAGGATTGCGCTAAATTACGGTGTGGTGAACAACTAGAGGCCCAGCATTTCATCCCCTGCTCCTCTGTCTACCCCTCCTCCTCTCCAACCCGGACCCCCACACCCCCTCCTTCTCCTGACACAGCACTTTGCCTGCCTGTGCTCTGCAGCCGGTCCGTTACATCACAGCTCACATCTCGATAAACGTCAAAACATTCCCCAGCACGATGAGTCTCAGATGCCTGGCTAAATGCTTTCCATATGGGCCCTTTATCCCCAGCTCCCATTGGGGAAGGAGGAGGGGAGGAAGAAGGGATGAGGGCTGAGGGATTGAGAGAACTTTGGCAGGCTGAAGGAAATGAGAGCTTTCATCTTTTCTCTCTCACTGGCCCTGGCCTTGGTTTCTCCAAAGAGTCGTTATTCTCTGAGAAGACCTATCTGGTTATGTCATCTGTCAGGGTATCATATGCATATCTCTCTGTCTCTCTCCCCTGTGCAGTGAGGATAGCTTTTCTTCCAGTGGTGTGGGACTGACTTGGCAGCAGTTCATCCAGCAACAAGCTTCTACAGCCTGGGAACATCCTGCCTGGTTCACAGAGGTGCAGAGGACACACACACACATATATCCTGATGCAAAAGAAGCATACTGGTTATGTCTGGGCCTTTTTATTGCACTGTGGATGGAGACACACACACATTTTGATGCATGTAAATTGAGTGCATTTAATAGAACAGCAACAATAATAATAATTACAATTATTATTATTAGTATTGTTATAATAATAATAATAATAATAATAATAGTAATTATTATTATTATTAATATTAGTATTAGTATTATTATGAATGAATCTTGCATTGGATGATCATTTATTCATTCATTCAGTTAGTCAGTTAGCTTCTATCATTATTATTATCATTATTATTATGAATTAATTAATTAATGAATGAAGTTAGTTAGTTAATTAAAGATTTTGCCCAAAACGTTTGAAAATATTAGTTATTTAGTTAGTTAGTTATACTTTTGCTTTAAACACTAATGATAATTGCATTGGAAGATCTTTTCAGTTTTATAAATGAATATTGTATTGGTCCCCATTGAAGTAAATCAATAATTAAAAAAAAAAAGTAGTTAGTTAGTTAGTTATACCTTTTGCTATAAACACTATGCCACTTACATTGGTTGGCTGTTCTTTTCAGTTGTATCGATGTATATCGTACCTGTCCCTATTCAAGTAAAACAAAAATGTAAAAAAGTAGTTAGTTAGTTACTTACTTCAACGTGATTAAGCAGTACA
This sequence comes from Sinocyclocheilus grahami, assembly GCF_001515645.1. Classification (NCBI taxonomy): domain Eukaryota; kingdom Metazoa; phylum Chordata; class Actinopteri; order Cypriniformes; family Cyprinidae; genus Sinocyclocheilus; species Sinocyclocheilus grahami. Next base: position 949,247 of record NW_015505302.1, read on the forward strand.
ATCACGAGCGTCGGAGACGTTGAATATGACATCACTTGCCGGATCAGGCAGGCTCTCTTGGTCTACCAATCCCTTTCGTCCATCTGGTGGTCAAATACCATCAGCCTGCGAGTCAAGGTTTGCTTTCTAAATACCATTGTCATCCCGAGGGGAAAATACACCTTGGAAATTGACAGTGAGCATTGAACGACAACTGAAAGTTTTCCACCAACACTGCCTGCGGCGAATATCGTACAGGGATCACATAACCAATGAAGAAGTATACCGCCATACCTCAAGTCGACCCCTAGCGGACTTAGTCGGTGAGCGACGGTTCCAACTTATTGGGCATCTGCTGCGTCTCCCACAAACTCGACTTCCAAAAGCAGCGATGATGTGTAAAGTATTTGATTATAATGTTAACTGTTATTACAATTAAAATTTAAAATTTTAAATTGACTAAATAGCAACTTCATCATTACAAATATGTAATCACAAATATATTTATTGTGAATACATGACATCCGAGTTTTAACAGAAATAATATTAAAGTATTTTTAGTTTACCATAAATAAGTACATTCAGCAGTACATGTTGACCATATTTCAATAACAACAAAATTACACAATTGCATATAAGATGTACTGACGTCCTACTTAAGAGTCAAAAAGCTTTACAGTTCCATTAATTGCATTTAAGATCAATTGAATATTTAATTCATTTTCAGTTAACATGTAATTAAGTATCCAAAAACATTACATTACAGTTTTCGGTTACACTTTATTTTAAGGTGTCCTTGTTACAGTGTAATCATACATATAAGTACTGAGTAATATTAATTAACTACATGTACTTACTATATGGTTAGGGTTAGGATTTGGGTTTGGCTTATGGTTACTTTGGAAACATATGCCTCCGAGATGTGGAAATTGAACAACAAATGAATGTTTTCCACCAACACTGCCTGCGGCGAATATCGTACAGGGATCACATAACCAATGAAGTATACCGTCGCACCTCAAGTCGACCCCTAGTGGACTTGGTCGGTGAGCGATGGTTCCAATTTGCTGGGCATCTGCTCCATCTCCCACAAACTCGACTTCCAAAAGCAGCGATGATGTGGACGCCTGGACAAGACCTGAACAGGATGTCAAAACGGAAGCCTGGCTGCCTGAAGAACACTTGGTGCAACACGTTCAACAAAGACCTGAATGCTATGGGAATATCATGGGATGAAGCTGAAGTCACCGCACTAGACCAAGTATGCTGGAGATCACTCATTGCCCAATGCACCACTTGGTAGAGGAATAACTAAGTCTAAGTCTAAGTAATATTGTATCTATAATTATATATAAAAGTAGTTAGTTATTTAGTTAGTGAAATATTTTGCCAAAGTACCTTTTTTTGAAATTGTAATGATTTTGTTTTGATTTTGCTGTCTAACGCAATATAACATTCAAACATCTTTAAGTGTCCAAATACTCATTGGGTTTATTGCATGTAATCATCATGCATTAGTATTAGACATCATGCAGCATTCATGCTCAAAATGAAAATGAGTTGCACCTTATTTGAAACAGATATGCAGGGCCCATATTAAAAGGGCCTGGAGTTTAAGGGCCCAAATTAAGAGGACCTGGCTCAGTGTTGTGCTCAGAAGCAGTCCGTGGCTGTTTTGTGTAACTGAGGCTTTTGTTTGTCTCCCCCCTGCTTTTTCCCCATTAATCATAGTTAATGTTCACTTAATCCTGTGTTCTTTTTTGCTGATTAGTGCCCAGGGGGTCATAACCAGTCTTTCCTCTAAATGCTTCCAATAAAGATTTACTGCCGGGCAGTTTTGCCCTTCAACCTCACCATTGTTTCCTTAATTGATCACTGTTGATTGGTTGGGATTTTTCATACATGGATACCACTCTTGATCAAAGGGCCCCTTCAATTAATCTGATTGGGTCTCCTCTGGCTTAAAACATTCTTGAGCACCATTACCAAACAATGTTCATGGAGGGATTGCAACTGAGGGAACCAGAGCTTGAAACTGAAGGGTTGAGCCCGAAGCGTCCGGCCAGTCAAAGGAAAGTGAAGGAAAAGCCTGTCCCGTAATCAAGTAGGTTTAGCCAATATTTTTTCCCTCCAGACTACAAGAGTTATTTGTCTGAGAGTGTAAGATGTAAAAAAGAGGATCTATGGACCAGCTGAACATTTAATATCTTTGCAGCATTTGTACAGAAAAGTCAAGACCAGGTACAATGTAAAGTTTTTTACTGTTTTATTGGAATTCGTATGTGGATAAAGAGCAGTTGGTGTACCAAAGCAGGTTCCACCAGCACGTTTGTACTAACTTTGAAAAAACATTGTAAATAAAGGACATTTTGGGTGTGTGCATACACCTGTTAAACAAAGCAGTTATATAAGATCAAACCAGTTCAGCTAACCACAATCCTTTCACATTCTGTCAATCAGCTTTTGAATAGCATGCTGTGTGTGATTCATTTCACATGGGTTTTTGTCTCATCTTTTGGATTATTTTTTATTACATGTATGTAATACAGTATGCACTGTACAAGATACCTCAACAAAGGATCATAATAAGCCCAAGTATTATATTCAGGAGATCTGAGCATTCATTTCAAAGTCAGGACACCTGTACACAATATTTTGCTTTAGTAAAAACAACAATTAAAATGCTGTGAAAACAAAATGGAATCCAAGTATTTTTAGTTTACCATAAATAAGTACATTCGGCAGTACATGTTGACCATATTTCAATAATAATATAATTACACAATTGCATATAAGTACATTCGGCAGTACATGTTGACCATATTTCAATAATAATATAATTACACAATTGCATATAATATGCACTGATGTCCTACTTAAGAGTCAAAAAGATTTACAGTTCCATTAATTGCATTTAAGATAAATTGAATCTTTAATACATTTTCAGTTAACATGTAATTAAGTATCCAAAAACATTACATTACAGTTTTAGGTTACACTTTATTTTAAGGTGTCCTTGTTACA
>NW_015505302.1:953676-964714 GCF_001515645.1 Sinocyclocheilus grahami
ATAAGTACATTCGGCAGTACATGTTGACCATATTTCAATAATAATATAATTACACAATTGCATATAAGTACATTCGGCAGTACATGTTGACCATATTTCAATAATAATATAATTACACAATTACATATAAGTACATTCGGCAGTACATGTTGACCATATTTCAATAATAATATAATTACACAATTGCATATAATATGCACTGATGTCCTACTTAAGAGTCAAAAAGATTTACAGTTCCATTAATTGCATTTAAGATAAATTGAATCTTTAATACATTTTCAGTTAACATGTAATTAAGTATCCAAAAACATTACATTACAGTTTTAGGTTACACTTTATTTTAAGGTGTCCTTGTTACAGTGTAATCATACAAAAAAGTACTGAGTAATATTAATTAACTACATGTACTTACTATATGGTTAGGGTTAGGATTTGTGTTTGACTTATGGTTACTTGCATGTAGTTATGCATAATTAATTGTTATTATAATAATAAGTACATGTAACATATGTAACAAGGACACCTTAAAATAAAGTGTTACCCAGTTTTCTTTTAAAGTACATTATTTCCCCATTAAGTAAAGTGTACTTGTTTTTCACAAGGGTAACATTTTGCAAACATACACATTTACAATTTACAGTCTTTTACGTAAACAGCATATGCTTATACTGGCATATGCAAATGTAGGAGTTTGTTCAATATGATCAAATCAGTGTGCTTTAATACATTGAGGCATGGTGTTTATGTGGGTGCTGTGAGTTCAAATCCAACTTGTAAGGATTTCCCTTCATAATTTCTTATTATTTCTGTTCTACGATGAAAATAAAAACCAACCAATTAAATCATACAAAGCTATTCATTTGTAGAGTCCTGAGAGACAAAGACTGCCTTTAATGAATGAAAAATTCAGAGTTTGCTGAATGAAAGTGTGTGGAAGAGGAACCCAGGTTTGGAGGGGGCCTGCAGAAGTGTCTTGCTCTTATCTGTGTGATAAGAGTGAGACTCTCAGCTTGCGGGTGTCCCACTCACCTGCGTGAGCCAAGCTCTGTGTATGTTGGCTGTGTGCTAATGGAGATTGGAAACTGCACCGGAAAGTCCCATTCTCATGAGTGTTCCGGCAAGCACTTTCAATCTAATGAACTTTATCAATAGTTATATTTCTGCGAACACAACATCAAAGGAACTCTCTGAAGCCTAGAGATATATATATATATATAAGTTTCATGTGCCAAGTTTCAAAGAATTGTAGATATTGTCTGGAATGACCTCAGTGGTTTATAAAAATGACTAAATTAGCTATTCTACCAGTGATCTATGAGTCATTTCAGCCACTGAGTGAGTTAATTCTGAGAACATGGCCCATTTGCTTTGTTTCATTTGAACTTTTCTAATCATTTAAAGGGATAATTCACCTCAAAATGAAACTTTTGTGATCATTTACTCTGCCTCGTGTCATTACAAACATGTACTGTATGATTTATTTTTTTTCTTTCATGAAGCACAAAAGGAAAATTTTTAAGAAAGTACAAGCTGCAATTTTCTATGCAGTGAACATGACTGGAAAACATAAACGTAGACAATACGACTTACATCTTGCTTGACAGCCATGGGCACCATTTATTTTCATTGTATGAAAAAGAACAGCTTAAACAGTCTGATAAATAACTAATTTTGGTTCCACGGGGGGAGTATTTTTTGTTAGTATTCTTCATCTAAGAATTCCACATGGGTGATGGGAATATGAGAGAATGAAGCGATTGGCTATGTTTCTATGCATGCTTTTTTAATCTTTTTTTCCACACTGCAAGTTTGTTATACTGTATTTCTCTCTCTATCTCTCTCTCCCCCTAACACACACACACACACACACACACACACACACACACACAAGGTTGGCAAGGTTCACCTCTTTTGTTTACAGTAATACATTCGTTACCTTGACTGCCTTTGTGGAAAATCTAAACACACTACTTAATGAGGCTGATTTGGGAAGTTAAAACAAACAACAAAAACAATTCAAGCATTACTATGGATGATGCTACCTGCACACCCACACAGTTCCACTTTTTACAAAATTGTTGTTACTCTCATTACTATTGTTAGCAGTTAGTAATCTCTATCAGTTAGAGATTGTTCATCCAAAAATGAAAATAATCTCATCATTTACTCATCCCCATGCCATTCAACGCCCGTATGACTTTACTTCTCCTGTCCAAACAACACAGGACCCCTTTGACTTTCATTATGTTCTTTTCTGCATTTCACTCATATAATTTGCTCTAGTTTGTGTATGTAGCTTATATTCAAGCATTGTGTACAATTGTGCAAATATTTTTGATTCTTCTGATTAATTGCTTGCAATGTTCCTAATTTGTAAATTACTTCTGGGATAAATGCATCTACTGAGTGACTAAATGTAAATAAGCGATGACAAGCTTTACAGCCTGTTTCTTATGCAGAACTATTGTAGAGCTATACACACACCGATGAGCAATTACATTATGACCACCTGTCTAATAACCTGGAGGACCTCCAATAGCCCACAAAGGGCAAAAATCTGATTAACAATTCGATAAACATGGAACAACGCCGATTAACATGGAAAATATAGCTTTTATCGCGTGCTGCGGCGTTGTTTCACATGTAATTACACGGTGTTACTGGTTTTTAATGTGTGGAACAGAGCAGCTCAGAAGTTCTTCAAAATGTCTCATTTTATGTTCCATGGAAGAAAAAAACATTCTCATATAAAATACCATACAAAATGAATGGAGATGAGTGAACAGTGCGTTGTGTGTTATGTTGGCTACATCTGTACAGAGACCCGACCCTTCATGTGTACACAAGCAAGGAGTGATGACCATGTGCCTTGTGTGTGTGTCTGCCCCAGTGCCAGCTCTCGCCCCGCTCCATTTACCGTTCATGCCCAGCCACAACGAGGAACACATGGGAGCTGTTTGGAGCCCCTCATGACGGATACTGTATATATCACCGTGTCCCACCCCTCCCCCGCTTTTCATTCAAGCTGTTGGAGCAGAACAGGCAAACCCAATCGACCTCAAAATTTCCATTCGGAGAGGAAAAACAAAACAAATAGATTAAGCAAAAAGAAAAGACAGACAAACGCAACAGCAAAATTTGCCAGCAAACTGGTCGGAGCTGCTCTGTAAAATGTGTTTTGATTGGCAATCCCTGAACTGCCTAATCTGTGAGAGAAAACAGAGGCAGCAGTGACGTAATGTGATTTCCAGTCCCGTCTGTTTGAACCTCTGGAGGTGTCTCACATGGGTGTAATTTTCATATTAGTGTTACAGGGGATTCTATTACAGTTTGAGACATAGTGTGGGGGTGAGTCTTTTGGATGTACTGTATGTTTGCATTTCCAATGTATTCTATTTTAAATATGGCTCATTTAATATAGATTTATAGCTTCAAAGAACATTTATGTTTACAGTGCTGGGTAGATTACTTACAAATTGTAGTCCGTTACTGATTACAGATTACATCATGAAAATTGTAGTAAGTAGACTATCTAGCTTACTCGTTTTAGGTACTGTATTTTTTTACATAACTTTTTTTAAATTTACCATTAAATGTACCACATCGATATATATATATATATACATTGCACATCCAAAGATTAGGGAAAATCAATAAATTATGAATAATTTGCTGCCATTGTGTGAACCATATATAATCCTTTAATCCATAAAAAAAGTAAATATAATCTGATTATGAGCATTTTAAAATGTATTATAATCTAATTACGAGTAATTACATTTTTGGAATCTGATTACATAATCCAGATTACATGTTACCAACACTGCAATTTTCCTCCTGATGGCAATGATGTCTGCACACATTTTATTTTTTTTTACATCGACTTGCAAGTGATTTGAGCATTCAAAATCTAAAAAAATCTACTTGGTAGTGTGCACTCGCTGAACATATTGATCCACTGTCACAGAAACACAGAAAATGAAATATACTTTTGGCTGTAAGTAAAAAAGTGTTTTGTACATATACACTAGGGTATGCGTACAGTGCATGTGATGTAAATTTCACCATTAGCATATTACGCACACATCCAGATTTTTCTAACTGTGAACACTCTGTACGATCATGGTGCATATGTGGCTTGATTTCATTTATTTATTTATTTTTATTTTTTTGTGCACTAATTAGTTTATCCAAGCGCTTGTTTCAGGTGGTTAAGAGATACATACAACTCTAGTTTAAACAAGTACAAAGACATGTTTATCGCTTATAAACTCTGGAAAGAAATAGCGCAGACACTGGACAAGGATGAAACTTCCGTTAACACTTTATTTTGTCAACTTTATTTTGTCAAGTACATGCACATGTCAACTGAGTTAGTTAATATGTAGTTGCAAAGTTACTTATAGTTAGTAGAGTCAATAGAGGACTTATCAAAATAGAGTGTAACCAAACTTATTAGTGTGCATACTTACAAAGGAAGTCTACTTTGAAAAGTTACATGACATCGACTGTATGCATATGCCAAGCATAAGCCCAAAGTACACTTAATTTTGTACATAGATATGCATATGTAGATGTACATACAGTGGGTACGGAAAGTATTCAGACCCCCTTAAATTTTTCACTCTTTGTTATATTGCAGCCATTTGCTAAAATCATTTAAGTTAATTTTTTTCCTCATTAATGTACACACAGCACCCCATATTGACAGAAAAACACAGAATTGTTGACATTTTTGCAGATTTATTAAAAAAGAAAAACTGAAATATCACATGGTCCTAAATATTCAGACCCTTTGCTGCTTCTACTAAATACTGAGCAAAGGGTCTGAATACTTAGGACCATGTGATATTTCAGTTTTTCTTTTTTAATAAATCTGCAAAAATGTCAACAATTCTGTGTTTTTCTGTCAGTATGGGGTGCTGTGTGTACATTAATGAGGAAAATTTTTTTAACTTAAATGATTTTAGCAAATGGCTGCAATATAACAAAGAGTGAAAAATGTAAGGGGGTCTGAATACTTTCCATACCCACTGTATATGTTGGTCCCCCCTCGGTAGATATCATGTTCCTTTCTACCTCGGTAGAAATCGTGGTTGATAAAAATAATGCTCCGGGGGCGGGGAGGTGAGGGGGCATAGTGACCTAGGTGGCTGGTTGGGGGCACCAACACTGCTCTCAAGTGTTCACGGACTAGCTTTGACCTTTCCAATATGGTGGATGACTTACATATAGCAGCCCATAGAAACAACCGCTAATGAGGCATATATATTTCAGGCAGATTTTTTTTTTTTTTTCTAAATGTGCATACTCTAATTGTTTCACAGTCAAAAAAGAAACAGATTAGAAGGCACAACTACAACTGGAGATGACAAAAACAACAATAGATGTGCGCCTTGATGAGATATTGTGTGAGTGAGTGAGATACTCACAAATCTAATTTAAATGAGTACAAAGACATTTTTATTGGTCCTAACTTCTGGAGAGAAATAGTGCAAACACTGGACGAGGATGACACTTTCTAGTGGACCTGTGTTCACGCATACTACCAAATGAAGTCTACTTTACAGGGCTATTTGTACGGCTATACATGTACAGAGTTCTAGCATGAAACTCTAGATGGCACAGTCCGATAGGTCTAACTCAATCTGACCTAATGCCATCATCACATGGCTCAGCTGATTGGTTCTCTCCTGCATCAGTAGCCAATGAGCTCACTGCTCAACATTCAAATATATGACCAGTGCTTGCTGTAGCAGTGCAGCTTATTTCAGAAACCCCCCACCTTCCCCAGCTCCACCTGTATAGATCTGCTATGGGGTGATTCATGTATGCTATTTGGGGGTTATTTCATGTACAAACCCAATTCCAAAAAAGTTGGGACACTGTACAAATTGTGAGTAAAAAAGACATTTGCAGCAGCAATATTTATTGCATGCTCACAGCTGCATGTTGTGGATGTATTGGCAGTAGCAAGTCTCGGTACTTGCTCTGCCGTAGCAGCAGCAGCAGCAGCAGCAGCGTAGCAGATCTATTCCGCCAAGACCAAATACATTAACATTGTCATGTACATTACCATGCCAATCCCTCCGAGAGTTGTCATGACAGAAATACTGTATGCAGAATTTTCATGTCAAAACTGAAGTATACTTTGAGCTTTAATCTGAACACCCCTCAGTTTAATTTTAGCTTTGGAGAGGATTTTATTGGAAATAAAATACTAGATTTCCAACATCAAGATTAATACCAAGTTTGGCTGAGAGTTTTTGCTTTGTTGTTAACACATTATACTTTGTTTTTCTGATAAATTGTTTTCCCAGCAGCCTTGTCTCCAGGATTCCCTCAGTGGTATTTTGTTTGTTGTGGGCAACACACCCGCTTATTTAGCCTGGGTTTCCACAGTAATCTCTGTGGGATGTTGATGTACTGCAACTCATGTGAGGAACCTTCCTATTCATCTCTCAGCACTCAGCTGTAATTTGGTCTTTTGGGTTTCCGTTGAATGGGTGGTCCACAGGCCAATCAGTCAATTCAAACAAACCAAAGAGTTTCAAAATCTCAAAGAACGAAAAACCACATTCAGTTAGCAACAGGTTACAAATGCATACCTGAGGTAACTCACTAATAACTCGCTTTGATTTTCTCTCTATCACTCGTTCTTCTTCAGAGACAGAATCCACTTTAAAGATTAATCGGCCCAAGTTGATTTTAGTTTTAATGTAAACAAACCTGATGATGACATAAAACTCAGTTCCTCTCAGGCTTGTTTCCCTTGACATGATTTTCCTGTATATGCATCAACAATGATGAGGTGTTCGTTTAATTAATCTGTACTTTTTAAGCCATGCCAGTAAAAGTCTTTTGAAATAGACTGCCACAACACTGAAAGGATAATTCACTATGCAGGGGACCTTTTAATTAAAATGAGGGAACGAATTATTGGAATTATTAATTTGTGCCCACAATATATATATATATATATATATATATATATATGTGTGTGTGTGTGTGTGTGTGTGTGTGTGTCTGTGTGTGTGTGTGTTTGTATTGTCTGCATGTCATGTGCAGGGCTCAGTAATTTCTTGTGTGCATGTGTTATATTGCTGCCATGGAAACTGCGTTTTCTTGTTTGTTTTTTTTAACTACGTGCAAATGTTGCATTGCCATGACCAAGTAAAATAATAATAATAATAATAAAAAACCTGTGTGAGGTTAGTAGCTAGCTAGTTGAAAAGACTTTATCACAACTGTATTACATTTAGCTTCAGCGACACCTGTACCATTTTAATTCTCTTTCTTTCATTTTATATTATTTTTTTTGAAAGAATATCGAAAATAGCCATTCTTTCCATTGAGAATTCACGAAGCCTTAAAGTAAAAAATACAAAATTAACGTTATGTTATATTGTGTGAATAAAGTTAATTATTGTGAAAATTCCACTAGTTAACTGATTTATGAAAATAATAAAACAATGTTGGTAAAGTTATATTGTTGCCGTTTCTGAGGTATGTTATTTTACGACTGTTATGACTATTCACAAGCTGTTTTATTGATGATTTTTGAAACACTGATTGATCAATTACACGAGACATTCGTTTTATTACATTCTGATTTTTTTCAACATGTCTTCTGATATTCATTCATGTTTATCTTGTGCTTTATTAATTCATTATTAATTAATGTTTATCTCATGCTGGAACTAGTAGAAAAGAGGGAAAAGATGATCGATTCACATGCCGCTTGAACTAAGGTGAATACAGTGATCTCACGCCACATTAAAGAGCAGAAAAATACTTTTTTGTTTGTATTTTGTCATAAAATTGACTATTTAAAGGCTACAATTTGTGTTATAGGCCTATTAAAAGTAACAAAACACGCTTATTGCGATAATTGGGTGGCTGACACACTACAAATAATGAATAGACTTGAAAACATTAAATATTATTTCTAAGCATTCATCATTAAAACAGCTTGTGAATAGTCATATAATGTTACTTACCTCAGAAAAGACAACAGTACGGAGCGTTGGAGCCTACAAATTTGATTTACAAATTTACAGATTTGGGGTACAAATGTTTTTGCATATGGGCCCGGGGGCTGACTTGCTACGCCACTGTGTGTATTCATGCACCTTGGTTTCCTGCCTGTGCACTAGTGTGCATAAATCTTTTTTTAACATTCTTGGGATGCTCACATAACCTGCAAATGGATTGTGGCTTCTGCAGGTCCCTGCCCTTGAAATACATAGTGTTTGAAGCAACAGCCTTGTGATTGTAAAATATTGTGCAAGTCAGTATGTTTGATGAAGATGGGTGCATGAGCGTGGTGTGTGCAGGAGGTTGTGTAGCTTTTAAGGGGTGGAAAAATGCTTGACGGGGATCCAGATTGCTATTGCAGTTGCTGGAGCTCTGCAGCAAGTCGTGCCTGATTGGAGACATCTCTGTAAGTGAGCTAAAAGGGCAAGTGGATCTCACTCAAAGCACCATGGTGGGGGGGGGGAATTCAGGTCAAATTAGCTTGAACGTTCAGGTAAGTTTGGGTGTTTGGCAGTGGAATGAAGATTTCACTGTATCACTATTCTGCTTTTCAAAGTTGTCCAGCATTCAGCACATATATGTAATTTTCTTACTCAAGCGCACTGTGATTTTTCTTATTTGTCAAGTCAAATCATCACATTTATTTACCGTCTTTTACATCTGGCATAGTAGACATAGATATAAATAAGTAGATTCTTGCGGCCCATAGAAACAGTCACTAATGAGGCATTTACTTACAGTGGGTACGGAAAGTATTCAGACCCCCTTACATTTTTCAAGTCAAGTCAAGTCACCTTTATTTATATAGCGCTTTTAACAATACAGATTGTGACAAAGCAACTGAACAGCATTAATTAGGAAAATAGTGTCAATAATGCAAAATGACAATAGTAAACACTAATTTTTCAGTTAAAGACAGTTCATCATTGAATTCAGTGATGTCAACGTCCAGCTCAGTTTAAATAATATCTTTGCAATCATGTCAACGATATCGCTGGAAATGAAGTGTCCCCAACTAAGCAAGCCAGAGGCGACAGCGGCAAGGAACCAAAACTCCATCGGTGACAGAATGGAGAAAAAACCTTGGGAGAAACCAGGCTCAGTCGAGGGGCCAGTTCTCCTCTGACCAGACGAACCAGCAGAACGGATAAATCAATATAAGACGTAATAAAACAGACGATGAACAATATTAACAGCAATTATTATATGACGCAATCAAACTTATAGCAAAATGTGGTAGGACAGCTGGACATTGCGGTGGATCAGAGGTAAAAAATTATATAAATACTGTTCAGTTTCTTGCACAGACTGATCATTTCATGTCTTAAGACCTCAATGTATCATCACGAGCCGCAGGGTTTAATTTGGTTTTGTCTATGTATGTTTTTTTGAATCGCAAAGCCGTGGAGCCCATTGACTGCAATTATATGACTGACAGACTGCAACGGTTTGAGTAAAAAATCTTAGTTTGTGTTCTACTGAAGAAACAAAGTCATCTACATCTTGACTGTCCTGGGGGTAAGCAGATAAACATCAAATTTTCATTTTTGGGTGAACTATCCCTTTAATACAAAATGAGTGTCACTGACCTTAAAATCACCTTACCAGTGGTAAAATCCAACTCATCCAATCAGACTTCAGAGTTAGTTCTTTCTGTTTTATAAGAAAGTTTATAGAAGCAGCTGTGCTGGTGTGTATAAAATGGGAGTGTGTGTATTTTGCATGCATGTGTGTGTGTGTGTGTGTGTGTGTGTGTGCTTCTACTACCTGATAACCTGTCATTATCTCCAGAATAATTGGTGTGTCAGAATGTCCATCATGTGGGTGGATGATTGACACGGGGTGTTCTGGAGGTAGAGGACTGGCTGATAGCAGGATCAGGTAACTGCTCATTAGAGGACATACACACATGCAGTCGCATAGGTGTCAGTGCGCGCGCGTACACACACACACACACACACAGCAAAACAATTCTAAACATTTTCATTTAAGATTATGTTAAGCACTGCACAAAGAGCTTGCCATTGAGTTATTCCACTTGTGAAAAAGAAGTAAAGAAGTACACTTTAGTGTATACACTTATATATATATATACAGGGGTGTGGACTCGAGTTACTTGACTCGAGACTGGACTCGAACTCGGGTCCCAAATTTGATGACTTGCGACTCGACTCGACATAATTAAAGAAGGCTTGAGACTCGACTTAGACTTTGACAGCAAGGACTCGAGACTTGACTTGGAATTGAGACCTGTGACTCGGAAAGACTTTATGATCAGATCAAAGTCGCGTCCCTGCAGCCTGCTTGCGCTTGACAGGCAATAACCCAGAGACTGCGTTCAGGGAGCGCTGGATAGGCTAGTATAAATTAATGGAGTAATAGCATAACTTACGACAAAAGAACAGAGATAAAAATTTTTAAAAATTGCATGATTCGTCTAGTAGCGATCTCCGCTCATGAAAAGCTCTGCCCTGTCCGTTTGATTGCCGCCCAGCAGACACACGGAGCGGGCATGAGAAACTTCACTGGAGCTCGCCTCATCATCACTGTGACCGCTGCTGTTAAATATTCCTCACTTCTTCTGTTTGTCTGACACCGAGGTGCACCATGAGTGACAGATCCGCATCCCGCCACGATCCTCGCACTCTGCCAACTCGATGTGCTTTCATTTTAATTTGTATTTGTAATAAACACCTCTCTGAGACCTGTTTTTGTCAGATCTCCACAGTTTTTGTTCGATCAGTTACATATTTTAATTGCATGTGCATTTTTTTTTTATTTAAACCTCCATTAACCCTTAAATGCATGAATGTTTCGCTAATCATTATTACATATTCTGGTCTTTAGCGACCCGGACCTATATATACAGCATGGATGGATCTTTAACTGCTGCAATAGCAATATTTCATTGCGTATTGTAATTGCTCAGCAGTAAAGCCATTTAAACCACTTCCATTTTTGCTGATGATATTCGTTTGTTTTATGCCTGCGGTAATTATGA
>NW_015505302.1:965542-974187 GCF_001515645.1 Sinocyclocheilus grahami
CCAGAGACTGCGTTCAGGGAGCGCTGGATAGGCTAGTAGGCTATAAATTACTGGAGTAATAGCATAGTTTAAGACAAAAGAACAGAGATTAAAAAAATAAAAATAAAAAATGACATGATTCGTCTAGTAGCGATCTCCGCTCATGAAAAGCTCTGCCCTGTCCGTTTGATTGCCGCCCAGCAGACACACGGAGCGGGCATGAGAAACTTCACTGGAGCTCGCCTCATCATCACTGTGACCGCTGCTGTTAAATATTCCTCACTTCTTCTGTTTGTCTGACACCGAGGTGCACCATGAGTGACAGATCCGCATCCCGCCACGATCCTCGCACTCTGCCAACTCGATGTGCTTTCATTTTAATTTGTATTTGTAATAAACACCTCTCTGAGACCTGTTTTTGTCAGATCTCCACAGTTTTTGTTCGATCAGTTACATATTTTAATTGCATGTGCATTTTTTTTTTATTTAAACCTCCATTAACCCTTAAATGCATGAATGTTTCGCTAATCATTATTACATATTCTGGTCTTTAGCGACCCGGACCTCTATATACACAGCACGGATGGATCTTTAACTGCTGCAATAGCAAAAAAAAACTCTCTTGATATTTTAAGAACAATTACAGAAGAATAAAATAAAGCATATTTCGTTACCTTTTGAAATGTAAAAGGGTTCAATTTGAGCAGATGATTTTACCATCGCTGTCATCGTCAGAGCGCACTTCCACAGTACATTCAGCATCTGCCTCATATTCACAATCTCAACCATATTCTCAACACATCGTTTTCAATGACTTCATATTCAATATATTGATCACTGGCAGCTTATTCACCACATCCAGCATCAAATGACAGTGACATTTATATTTCATTGCGTGTAGTAATTGCTCTGCAGTAAAGCCATTCAAACCACTTAAATTTTTGCTGATGATATTCGTTTGTTTTATGCCTGCGGTAATTATGAGCGATTGTCCTGGGTCGCTAAAGACCTGAGGTATGCATTTAAGGCTTACATTTAAAGTTAATCCATAATTGAGATTTAAATCTGAGTTTAGCACTCATCTCACTTCCATTTCTTTCAGGATAAATTAATGAATACACATGTTGTAAATCAGTCTGTAGGCCAATAGCACACACAGCCCCTAAATTTAGCGATCAACTATGCATATTATAACTATACAACATTTGTTTCTATTAAATTATTTAGTCTTTGTTACTCTTAGTTATAAAGGATGGTAGCACAGCATTTTTGAATGATTGTCTTCATGAGTTTGTCTGCATCCATATTGCATGTTTCCTCTCACTTATAAAGTATGCTTGCAGTTATTTCTTCTAGTTCTTTCAACGCAGTTCTTTCTGCGTTTCCGCTCTCATATTTTTAAATATGTTTCATTGAGGTTCCAAATAATGGCTCATTGGCTGATATAAATTACTATGAATTTGATATGGTAATTAATACTGAGACACTAATTTGGGCAAAAAGCACTAATGACTTGTTTAAGACTTGAACCTTAAAGCTGAGGACTTGCAACTCGACTTGGACTTGCCTGTCTTGACTCGGGACTTGACTCGAGACTTGACTCGAGACTTGAACGCAAAGACTCGAGATTTACTTGTGACTTGCAAAACAATGACTTGGTCCCACCTTTGTGTGTATATATATATATATATATTTATTTATTTATTTATTTTTTAAGTACTTGTTAAGTAAATAATATATACTTCAAAATAATATATTTATTTATTTGGACACAATTGCATGTTACCTGCAATTAAATTAATTAAAATATATTGCCATTTCTGTTGAAACCTGCATATCATGTATTTATGTATTTAAATTTATTCTAGATGTATACCACATTATTTGTGCTTTCTGTTCTCATGTCATATATGTATGTATGTATGTACCAAGAGCTCTTAAAAAAAATCCTTGTGTGTTTGCATACACTTGGCAAATAAAGCTCATTCTGATTCTGATCCTGATATCTGTAACTAAATATGTATAGTTATGACATTGTCGTACATTTTAGTATTTTAGTACATTTAAAATATATTCTGCATTTTAGTTATAACTTAATGAACATAATATAATATATATTGAACATATGTAACTTAATATTAAATTATATAAATATAGTATTGAATACACTATATCATGTATTTATGTATTTAAATTTATTCTAGATGTATACCACATTATTTGTGCTTTCTGTTCTCATGTCATATATGTATGTATGTATGTACCAAGAGCTCTTAAAAAAAATCCTTGTGTGTTTGCATACACTTGGCAAATAAAGCTCATTCTGATTCTGATCCTGATATCTGTAATTAAATATGTATAATTATGACATTGTCGTACATTTTAGTATTTTAGTACATTTAAAATATATTCTGCATTTTAGTTATAACTTAATGAACATAATATAATATATATTGAACATATGTAACTTAATATTAAATTATATAAATATAGTATTGAATACACTACAAATACAATTATGTACTTTACATGTGCTTTAGTATGTGAGTCAACACATCAAATTAACTGTACTACTTTGAAGTGTGAGAAAATATTATTAAAACAATTATTTAAAATATATTTTGAAGTAAAATGTTTAATTTGGCACTCCAAGGAAAGTGTACACATATATTTTTTTAATAATGTGTCATCATCTGCCAGTATTTATTTATTTATTTTTAAATATATAAATTTTTGCTTTTGAAATACACTACAAGGGAACATTTTATCAAATTAAGCATAGTTCTTTTCACAAGGGTCCTCTTAATGCAGTCTCACTGCTGTTTTTAAAGGCATAGTAACCCAAAATGTATCCTCAAATAATACACATATTATCTGTAAGAATTGTATTCAATTGGAATACACATCTACTTTAAAAATGATTATCAATTGGGATAAAATGCTTTTTGGACACAGATAGTGTAATTTTGACAAGTATCAACAGGGGGCTAACAAGGCCAGCTAATATAACCCTCAATGCCTGGCTAATGACAGTTTATTGCTTTCTCATCTTTGGTCCTGCTCATGATTAACGCACCCTTGCTGATGCTGGAAGTCAATATTTGACTCAACATTTGCCCTTGCTGTTTACCAATCCTCTTATTTAATTACCTAACCTGCATCGCTCCGAACATAATCATATTATTGAAGATGGAAGTGCTGTAGAGAAACAGAACTATCCTGACCAGGACACTGAAAGAAATGGAAGTCCAACTAACATGATTATGTTATCGTGTGTGTGATGGGCACATTTATGTACAGTTAAAGGGGTGGTTCACTGTTTTTTTTTCTAGGATTGATTGTGTTTATGGGGTGCAGTCTAACATGTGTTAATGCTTCGTTTTTTATTAAAAACGCATACTTTTTCACATAATTTAACTTTATTCCACACCACTCTGGCCCTTCTCTGAAAAACGCATTGATCATTTCCTTCTTTTATGAAGCCCCTCCCTCTGAAATAGGCGATGGGCTCTGATTGGTTAGCTGGCCAATGTGTTGTGATTGGCTAAACCGCCTCTAGTGCGCATCTAATCGTCCCGCCCCTCACCTCAGCGGCATGTGCTCTGGTTGTATTGTAAACAATGGCGTCGTTAATATCGTTTATAAGTTTGAGCCCGATTGGTAGGCCTATGTTTTTTTGTGTGTTTTTTTAGTCTCATACTTTTAAATACGCTGTTATTTGTAAATGCTACTGCTTCTGTTAGCATTTAATATACGGTTGTATCCTGATTAAAGCTTTAATACAGTATGGCAATGGCACGCGCGTCCATGTTTAACGCTTCTCATAGCTATGTGAAAATAAGTGTATAATTGGAACAGTTCATTGTTGGAGCTGAGCTGAATGAGAGACAAATAGAGAGAGAGATGCAGAGCTTGTGCAGAGCAGGGAGACATGAGGAACAGTATTAAGAACCGCTGCTTTAGAACATTGATTTTGAAACTTGTGAATCCATTAGAATCGTTGGAAGACAGAATCGTGATTCATATATGAATAGATTTTTACGTGCACCTCTAGTTTTCTCTTCCTCTTCTCTAAAGCAGCACAGGCCTCGCCCCCTTTGCTGCCTTTTCTCGAGGGCGGGGTTTATCAGGGCTTGTGATGTCACGAACCCGGGAAGTAACTTCTTGTAGACCCTGCTTTTTTAAAAGATTTTAAACGATATCTCTGTTTGCATTGAACTTTCAGCTTCGTAGCTTTGCAGATATTGTTTATGTTCAAACAGCAACATTACACATGAACGAACATTAAAAAAGTGAAATTGCAATGAACCACCCCTTTAAGATAAAAAGTTATGCAAAAGCTGTCAAATGGTTTCTCAGTTCCCATGCTTAATAAAATGCCTTTATAAACCCACATGGTGTGCACTATACACACATTTACAAAAATGTCAACAAACTGAATTACCCTGTTTTTAGTGGCTGGGTCTGGTGCAGGTTTAAAGTTAGCAGTAGACTAATAAGCCTCTATTGCTGGTACTGAGTGAAGTCGGTCAGGAGTCCTGCCCCGTCATCCCTCTCTCCAGTTCTGGTCCAAAGTAAACACAGCCTTTCAGAACATTTGTTTTTGTAAAATTAGACATCCAACCACATCCTTCATGATTTAATCTCAGGCTCAACCCTGGGTGGCTGGACAAACAAACTCAGTGGGTTCATTAAAGACAGACCTATCTCTTTCTCTCTTTCTCCATAGCTCTCTCTTTCTCTCGCTCTGTCTATGTTTCTCTTTCTCCCAAATGACGGATATTTTAGGACCATCTTGTCACAGAATTCTTAGCAGGTTAAGCTATTTGTGCTTCAGTGTAAGTTAGCAATCATGTGCACTTGGTTATGTGTCTTGAAGTATGCTGAGTTTCCAATTCTTTACTACAATATTCATGTGGTCAGTGGCGGACTGGCAATCTGGAGCACCGGGAGTTTTCCCGGTGGACCGCTGAACAATGTGGGCCGGCCCATTGCGTAAATATATATAAAGACTGAATTATAATAAATGTACATAGCCTATATCCCAGACAAATGGCCTGCGCTGCCCACTTGAGTCAAACATTCTAATTAATTTAGCGCGCTCTGGCTAAGTGTGCAGCAGTTCAAAAGCGCTCATCAATGTCAAAATGTTTGAAATAGCCAATCAAATCGAAGAAGGCGGGATTTACTGTTCACAGCTGCATGCCACTTGAATGCGAACTGAGGTAAGATAAGCAGCTAAACATGTCGAGAGCAATATTTCTCAACTGTTAAACGATAAAAGGAAAATGTTAAACGACAGACATTACTTTTCAGGGATGCAAACTAAATGTTAAACGACAGACATTACTTTTCAGGGATGCAAACTGCTGGCCTTTTCTAATTTCTTATTGCCATTTACGTTATTTGTCACAATATAAGATAAGAGTGAATATTTGTAAATCTCTATCCTAGAGCCTCTAGGCTTTCTTCTGTAATTTCATGTGTCTAAGAAAATATAAAAAAAAAACCTGTAAAATATAATTAATATCAAATCTGAAGACTTTCGCTTTCAAGTGCCGTGATTATATATCGTATATATATATATATATATATATATATATATAGGCATATTATAGCCTAATAAAAATATAATTTGCTATTTAGATCACATGCATTATTTTATATACACACTGGTGGTCAAATGTTTCAAATAATTAAGACTTTTTATTTGTTTATTCATTTATTTATTGAAAGAAGGCTGAATTTATTTGATAAAAATAATTTGATTTTCATTTATTATTTGTGATCAATTATTAATAATGGTTCTTATTATCAAAACTGAAAACTATTTTTGCTTAATATTTTTGTGGAAACTGTGAAACTAACTTTTTCAGGATTATCTGATGAATACAAAGTTAAAGAACATCATTCATAAAATAACTTTACTGGAACTTTTTTATCAATTTAACGCAACCTTGTTGAATAAAATTATTAATTTATATATATTTTTAATCGTACCCTAGACTGAATAGTAATGTATCACATTTTCCACAAAAATATGAAGCAGCACAACGGTTTTCACAATATTGATAATAATTGGAAATGTTTCTTAAGCAGCAAATTAGAATATTAGAATCATATTAGAAGGATTTCTGAAGGACCAATAGAAAGTCACAAAAAAAAACATCCACATTCTGCACTACATCCCAAGTCTTCTAGAACAGAGCAGAGCATTGGTGTCATGTGGACTTATATTATGGTAGACATTTAACTTTAGTGATATTAAACTGTCCCTCTAAAAGAGATGTGTAAAAATTATTCTAAATGATTTACTATTTGTCATATCAGGAAAGACAAATTATAATGTTAGAAGTATGCCAGTTATGCATTAATGTTAATGATAAGAATTTCAATTATATATATATATATATATATTTGTGTAGCGAATCAGCTCATGGGGAAATATGAATAATTAATCATAACTAGTTATAATTAATTATAAATATTTAGAGCCGCTGTAGATATTTAGCTGACCTCTCAGGGTCAACTGTCTGTCAATTCTAAGAACGTTAATTTCCTGGTTAAGGGAAATAACTTTCTTACTGTACAATTCTACAAAGAGCTTGTAGCATAAATCTGCATGATTAAGTGACTCCAGTTATGAGCAAACAATGAACAACGTCAGGTGTGATACAAGTAAGACTTTATTAACTACATAAACACTTAAACTAGTCTAACATACTACATAAACACTTACACTGGTCTAACATACACATACACACACACACACATACAGTTTGTATAGGAAAGGGTTAAAGCTTAACACAGTAAAGAGAAGAGAAATAAGAATATGAAACTATGGTACCATTTGATATTCAGCAGATTTACAGCCTGAAGGAAACATCAGATTCTTAGTTCAAAACACACCTTTGTAAAAAGGTGCAAATGATACCTAATGTATCAATTAATAAGACTAAATTTGAATACTTGCACGTCTCGGCTTGATGCAGTCCAAAGGTTCAAGTTGATCTTTGCTGAAGTTGGTTGATGAAAAAGAACCAGTTTTGAGTCAGAGAATCTTAGTGAATGGAAAAGTCAAGGCCGAAGCCTGGCATGAGCTTAGGATGTCCTGGAGCGTTGTAGTTCACATCTTCTCAAAACCTAACAGAACCACCGACTCTGGGCGGGTCACATGGAAGAAAGGTTTTCCTATGAATTAATTAGTAGAAAAGTCAATTTCTACTGTGCCTTGTGCCTCTTGCGATGGAACATGCAGTGATTTTCCCTGCTTCGCATTCCATTAGGTCGTAAATGTATCTGGTGTCAGGGTTGCCGTGGTAACCAGGGTCCTGGACCCTGTTCACAAACAACTTGGCACCCAGTATGTTTATTGGGTGTGGTGTATGTGAACGTTTGTTAATCTAATGAATAATTGATTTGTTAAATCAAATGAAAAATGGTGTGTCTGATTGGTCCAGATGCTACAATCACTTGTGTCACAGTCTCGGTGTTCCTTTCTTTGCCATTGCAGGTCGTTGGCTGCTTTGAGCTGAAGGATGTCCATTACAGTGCTCTGCTAAGTTTCCAGGTGGTCCTGGTGAGCTTGCAGGGCTGGATGTCTGTGGAATGTCTGCGACATAATGGCACACTTGTGGGAACACCAGAGCGAGAAAGGGATAAGACAAATGCAAGTTCGTAAAGAGGTGTTAAGCTATCTCTATGGGGAACGGCTGTGTAGTCCGTGTAAGGTATGAATAGCTGGTGAGAGGCAGCTAGTGAGGTAGGGTGCTATGTTTTTGTGTTCGTGAACACAAAGAGAGAGTTTGAGTAACTTTGTTGAGGGGGCTGTAAGCAGGGATCAGCTGATGACCGGGCTATACATGTGGTCAAACTATTACTCAAAGCACTGATGGTTCACGGGTTTGGTCACTATGACAAAACTGAAATTAAATAAGATGAAATCAAAAAAAAAGAAAAGGAAGAAGGCAGATTTTACCTATTTAGTTAGTTTTTTTTCCCTAAGAGATATGGCTAAGCAGGTGTGACTTGTGGGTGATGCTGCAATAGACTTCATAAACCTAGGGTTAGACTGTTAGCTAAACTAGCAGGGACACACCAAATACCTCGTCAAAAAAAGAAAAAATGGGAATTGTTCCTAGTTCTATCTTGGCTTACATTGTGTTGAACAGTAGCTGCCCTTCAATGTATTAGGTCTGGCACTGAGGAGTGAGGAGAAGTAGAGAGGAAACAGGGATTAGGCTACTAATAACCTGTATAACTCATTAAGGAAACAACAGTTGCTAGAACTACTGTAATCCTATACAAAACGTGAAGATGGTGATGGTAAAATAACTAAAATAAGGTAAAAGTAAAACAAAACAAACAAAAGGGGTCCTAATAGCTGTAGGAAATTAAAAGGGAAAGTAAAAAAAAAAAAAATTTAATTCAATCTCAAATTTAATAAAAAACAATTTAGCTGAATTGGTACATTTGCGCTAAACAAATGTAAATCAATGCAATAAAATTAAAGAGAGGTAGAATAAACTCAAAACAAAAATAAACAATAACACAAGTAAAAACCAAAGTATGTGGGGAGGGACCGGCCGAACTGAATCCAAAGAGGAGGTGATGGCATCAACAGGAAGTGACACCAGGAGTGACGGGGATAGAGAGAGAGAGAGAGA
>NW_015505302.1:974701-976112 GCF_001515645.1 Sinocyclocheilus grahami
GGGTCACGTGTTGCTAGGAGACCAATGCAAGCTCACACCAGGTGCAAGTGGAGCAGAACTTGCTCTGCTGTGAGCATGCATGGGAAACTCATGCGGGGCATAACAGTCAGTTATGACATGTCCCATACAAATTCATTCACTAATCAAAACAGCACATTCACTTCACAGGCAATGGTGGATTTGTAGTTAGCTACGCTAGAATAACACCGTTAACTTTTGTAAATGTTTCACATGAGCGAGTTACATATCACTGAAATACAGTGATACGTAACGCATAATAAGGCCTTAAATTAGTGAAATGAGGAGTATCGCTCAGATCACCTACACAGTGCTGAAAAAGGGGATTTCTTCGCCCAAGATCAGACCAATTTATTCTGGTACCATTTATATGGGCTGCTAATCTGAGATTTACTCGTCAGAAAAGGTGTACCCTCTACTAACAATATAAATTAGGATTTCTTCGCTAAAATCAGGTTAGTTTCTTATCGTACGATTTAAACACATTATAGCATTGAAAACTTTCTACTACTTGTGGGAAGGCACATTCAAGCTATAGTTTTATCTGATTTTGATCAGAAACTGGTGCGTGCATGTATAAGAGGTTACGTAAATGTTTCACATGAGCGGATCCATATGAATACAATGATACATAACACATAATAAGGCCTTAAATCAGTGAAATGAGGAGCATCGCTCGGACCACCTACCCAGTGCTGAAAAAGGGGATTTCTTCGCCCAAGATCAGACCGATTTATTCTGGTACCATTTATATGAGCTGCTAATCTGAGATTCCGTCGTCAGAAAAAGAAGTTACTAGAACTTATGAGACCGACACATAAGATTGATTACTGGGTCTGCTTGCAAAAGGTTCTAAATTACTGCTCGTACTGCATAAAGTAGGAAACTATTATTTTCCTGGCCATGTGAATGCTGGGATTTTTCTGGCTAGCTTGTCAATGTCTCTGGGGGTCACATCATGCGCTGCTGCAGGGATGCTTGGAAGATGCTCCCTGTGGTTGCTGGAGGTATTATGGTTCTGTCTGCTGAGTTGGTGTTCCTCACAACGCCTAGCCAATCATCTTTGGTTTGCATTCTGGGCAGTTAGTCTGAGCATCTGCAACATTTTGGCAAACTTGTGTTGAGAGTAAGGGCTAGAGACTACTACAAGATCAAAACAGAGTGTGGAGCTAGGTTTTACAGCTAGGTTTTGCCAGGTGTGCTTAGCTGAAGTATTAGGTTATTATCTTAGCTGTGAATGCTAAGATAGGTTTGAGTCCGCATATGTTTGCTGAAGAGGGCGTAAACAGGGTTTTGATTGATGACTTAAGACTACTCTTATTGTCAAATTATCACTCAGAATTTACTGATGGTTCCCAACAGGCTCAATCTCTGAGGAAGTGAAGTAGAAGAG
>NW_015505302.1:976353-979219 GCF_001515645.1 Sinocyclocheilus grahami
TTGAGGTTCAGAGAGAACATCAAAACAAAAGGGGGCATAACATGTAAATGGATTTAAAATTAGCTGACTGCTATTATTACAACAAGGTAATCACTCTGGAATTAGGAACAAATAGTAGCACTAGTGATGAACTGATTTGTGTTGGGCAACACACCATCTCTGGTCACAGCTGCTGCGTGTTCGTTTTGAGTCAGAGAATATTGGTGAATGGAAAAGTCAAGGTCGAAGCTTGGCACGAGCTTAGGATGTCCTGGAGTGTTGTAGCTCACATTTTCTCAAAACCTAACAGAACCACCGACTCTGGGCGGGTCACATGGTGTGATGCCTTTAAGGTTGGAGTAGATCCCCTCCTCTCAAGATGGGCTTGTCCAATGAGAAAGGCCGGTATCCCAAGTGGGAGTTTTGAGATACTTGGGAGTTTTATCCCTCTTTGTGTGGAAGCGTGGTAATTTGCATATGGAACTTGAATCTAAATTACTAAAGATTCTCAGGACTCTAATATATTGCCTATGTACCAACATATAATATACACGCTTGTTTCGATCATCAGAAGGCGAATTCATAGATATTAAACATAAACATATAGGCAGGATGACAGGAATGGGTTCCATCATAAGCATGCATAAAATAGTCTAAAGATATCAAAGACAACATACACCATGATCTGAAGGATACACTGTTCATTCAAAGAAAGGTTTGAATTAATTAGTAGAAAAGTCCATTTCTACTGTGCCTTGTGCCTCTTGCGATGGAACATGCAGTGATTTTCCCTGCTTCGCATTCCATTAGGTCGTAAATGTATCTGGTGTCAGGGTTGCCATGGTAACCAGGGTCCTGGGCCCTGTTCACAGACAACTTGGCACCCAGTATGTTTATTGGGTGAGGGGTCTGTGAACGTTTGTTAATCTAATGAATAATTGATTTGTTAAATCACATGAAAAATGGTGTGTCTGATTGGTCCAGATGCTACATTGTTATAAGTTCAACCTTTAAAAAAACATGTTTCTAAACACTGAATATTTTATTATTATTATTATTATTGTTTTTGTTATATTTAAATACAAAACATGTTATGTGTGAATGGCCCCTTTGGTGAAACATTTTCATTGGGACCAAGAAGTAGTTATAATGGACCTGGGCCAATGATGTGCCCTCTGATGACAACCTTGTTTGTAACATTAACATTAACATTAAAAAAGTACCATTATTCAACTTATCCTTATTCTATGAACTACAAAATAGGTTTATCAAACCTTTTAATACCAAGTGCTGCAAAATATGATTGCCCACTTCCTAAAATACAATGTTGATCAATCAATCAATCAATCAATCAACGTTTATTTATGTAGCACATTTAAAACAATACCAGTTGACCAAAGTGCTTTACATGTCTAAAAATTATTTAAACAAACACAATACACACAATATCCATCACTGCTCAGTGTCCTAAAAGCTAGGGGCAACTGTATGCCACATAGTAAAGGTGTGTTTTCAACATTGATTTAAAACAGTCAAATGAGTCACATGATCTAATGTGCAATGAGAGACTATTCCAGAGAAATGGAGTTTGTAACAGTCTAGCTGCAGCATTTTGTACTAGCTGCAGCCGTGAGAGCAGATTCTTAGACAACCCTAAATATAATGAGTTGCAATAATCCAATCTGTATGAAATAAAAGCATGAATCACGGTTTCCATGTCCTCAAAAGACAGAATTCTCTTCAATTTAGCAATAATTTTCAATTGATAGAAGCTACTTTTAACAACAGCACTAACTTGTCTATCAAACTTCAACTCCGAGTCAAAGATTACACCAAGGTTTCTTACGTGAGTGTTAATATTAGTGGCTAAGGGGCCTAGATGTACAGAAAGCTGTTTGGCTAACTTTGGAGGGCCAAAAATCACCACTTCCGATTTAGACTCATTGAGCTGCAGAAAACTAGTAGCCATCCATGCCCTTATTTCATCCAAACACTCAAACAAAGTTGAAATATTGGGGTCATTGTTACACCTTAGGGGCACATGCAGCTGCATGTCATCAGCATAACAATAATAAGCCACATTACATTTTTGACAGATTAGACCTAAAGGCAGCATATATAAAGAGAACAACTCAGGACCAAGACATGAGCCCTGAGGAACCCCAGAGGAAATAAACTTTGAAGATGAAATAGAGCTTCCTAGCTCCATCGCAAAGGATCTTCCATGTAGATAGGATGAGAACCACTTTAAAGCAAGCTCCTTAATCCCTGCCCACTCCTGCAAATGGTCAAGAAGAATCCCATAATTCACAGTGTCAAACTCTGTGCTAAGATACAGAAGCACCAAGACAGCACAATTCCCAGAGTCTGCAGACAGCAATAAATCATTTGACACTTTGAGAAGGGCAGTTTCAGTGCTGTGTTGAGACCTGAAACCAGACTGAAATTTATAAAAAATTTAGTTTTCATTTAAAAATGTAGAAAGTTGATTAAGAACCACCTTCTCCAATAATGTAGCCAAGAAAGGCAGTTTTGAAATCGGTCTGTAGTTATTTAACACTGAAGGGTCCAGAGTGGGCTTTTTCAAAAGAGACTAGAGCTGTAGTCAAGTCCAGCTTTGTCGAGTCCAAGACAAGTCCAAGACCAGGACTAGTCGAGACCGAGTCAAGACTGAGTCCAAAGAGTTTCGAGTCCAAGTCAAGTCCGAGTCCAAGTCAAGACCGAGTCCAAATGAGAGAAAAAAAAGGATCCTCTTCAAGACCACATACTTAACTATTGATAATGTATGTGATGCGAGAGACAGCATATCTCCTATTCTAAGAAAATAATTTTACATTATTATTTGTCATGATCAAAAAGCATGTGCAAAGTAACAACTCTGTAGAAC
>NW_015505302.1:979280-994280 GCF_001515645.1 Sinocyclocheilus grahami
GCCTAAATCCACCAACTCTGCTATTTCATAGCACGTTTCGATGCCCATTGCTAAATAACATGTTCATACTGCAATGACAATGAAAATATGATTCATCTTTCAGCCCTATTTCTAACCTCATATAAAGGTAGTCATTTGTTAACATTAGTTAATGTATTAACTAACATGAACAAACAATTATCAATATATTTATTACACTATTTTTGTCTTTGTTAACATTATTTAATAAAAATACAGTTGTTCATTCATTGTTAGTTCACGTTAGTTCACAGTGCATTAATGTTAACAAACCCAACTTGTCATTTGAATAATGCATTAGTGAATGCTGAAATTAAAGTTAACTAATATTAATAAATGCTGTAGAAGGAATATTCATTATTATTGTCACGAATCCGGTCCATGAACTTCCTTCTGCTAGCCATCAGAGGTCACCCTTTCCAATTTCATTGACTCTCGCACTACACACTGTTGCACATCATCCCGGACTACACATCCCATCATTCATTGCACTGATTGCACTCAGCACGGATTGCACACAGCTGTTAACACTGATTGCACCCAGCTGTTTCATATCACTCCCTCACTATTTAACACTCACTCTGATCCCTTCCCTCGGTCGAGTATTGTTTAGCACTTATCGTCGGATAGCTACACTACAGAGCCCCGTTAGCCTCCTAGCCTAGTTTTGCCTTGCCTTGTCTGTTTTCTCCGGTTTTGATCTTCGCCTGTTTTCCTGGATTTCTCCCTTTAGCCTTGCCCCTGTGACTCTGTCTGCCAATCGTCGACCCATGCTAGCCATAGGATTATTCTTGTGTCTTGCCCGCCATATACCTGTTTGCCACTGTTTCGACCCTGCCTTTATTTCTGACCTCCTCTGCTTTAAATAAAGCTTTGCTTATGGATCCGCACGTCTCATGTCTTGTCAGCCCCGTAACAGTTATTATGTTAACTAATGTAGTTAACTAATTAACCTTATTGTAAAGTGTTACCAAAGAGTCAAATACAAAGGCTAATTCTTATGTTCAGGATGCCTTCCGGCTCAACTTACCTCTCTTTGTGGTGTATTTGCAGGTGCCTTACGAAATTAGATGTTGTCCCACAGGTTTCTGCAATAGTTTTGTTGCAAAATTTGCAGTTGGCCTTCTGTTTCTTCTTCTTCCGTGCCCCGTGGGATAATTCTCTGTGGTTTGTAAAACCATATACTGTATAATGCTGCTGTTTGCTGACATCGGGTCTGTGGTCAAAAATGTAAATGATTGATGCCTTCGCACAGCGCGCACACGCAAAGCTCGGGATATGACGTATGCGCGCGGTAGAAGGGATACGTTTGGCGCTACTGGGCATGCGCACATAAATACAGCTTAATTTTTGTAACACTGTACAACAATAATTAGTATTTCATTATTGTAAAGGGTAAGTCTGATCATAGCTGTACAAGGATAGCCATTTTTAAAAAATAAAATTTAGTTGCAGAGCTACTGCAAGGGATTTTTAGTGCTGGAAATCCATTTCTCCTTTGCTGAAACTTTCGCGTCTTCATGGAGAGCGCAGGCCATAGTTGCTTAGCAACGGCAGACGCCACGGGAGCGCAGGCTACAGAGTGCTTTGGAAAGAAGGAGAAAGCGGCGCGCCTAGCGTTTTCCACGCATTTTCGGGCGCGACATGCAAATGTGGTTTTGTTTTGAAGGAGAAAAAAAGCATATTGCTGGACTCGGTCGAGACCAACGAGAACATTTGGCGAGTCCAATGACCAAGTCCGAGACAAGTCCGAGTGCAAACACCAACGAGTCCGAGACCGGACTCGAGTACTACAGCCCTAAAAGAGGCTGCACCAAGGCATGTTTAAAATATGATGGAACTACACCCTTTAACAGACTCTGATTCATTATGGACAGGATCATAGAAGCCACCACACCCAAATCTGAGTTAATAAACAAGGTGGGATAACATCAAGCAAACAATAAGATGGCTTAAGATGTTGAATAACTACTAACAACTCAGACAGAGAAACGGGCTCAAACATCGAAAACTGAGCAGAAGTGCAAGAGTCAAGCCGAGCTAGGACACAAATTGGGATAATATCCCAATTTGAAGCAGAGATTGGGATATTATCTCTAGTAGTAATGATCTTATACACAAAAAATTATGAGAAACTTTCACAGGCTTTCTCGGAATTATCAAAAACATCTGAATCTACAGTATTCAAAACTGTATTTATTGTACGAAAAAGCACTCTTGGACAATGATGATTTTGTGATATAAGAGCTGAAAAAGAATGTGCCTTGGCAGATTTAACAAACTGTTGGTAGGTATGCATGCAGTCTCTGAGTATCTCATAGGAGACTTGGAGCTTATCTCTTTTCCATCTCCTCTCTGCCTGTCTCCATTTTTGCCTAATTGATCAGCTCTCTGCATTAAGCCAGGGTTGAGAAACCGTTTTAGATTTTACCCTTTTAAAAGGGGCTATAAAGTCCAGAATACCACTACACTCGGAGTTAAAACTATCAACCAACAAATATAAATCTGGGCATGATGAGGACAATTCTGTGACACACAAATGCATATGGGACTTAAATGCCTCTGAAAACTCAGAGGCTGTCAAAGTGTTAATTGGCCTTACACGACGACCTGAATCACTGCCTTGAGTGATCATAGAGAAAACCATATTAAAAGTAATAAAATAATGATCTGAGGACCCAATGTTTTCTACAGCCAGCTCACACACCGGAATACCCCAAGACAAAACCAAGTCCAGTGTATGGCCTTGTACGTGAGTAGAGCCCACTACTGACTGAGAAAGGTAAAAATTGTCCAACACAGTTAGAAAATCTTGAACTAGGGGCCTATCCGGACAACAGAGATGAATATTAAAATCACCTAGGATGACAAGGCTATCACAACACGTTATCATAGAAGATAAAAATTCAGAGAATTCCCAAATAAAATCTTTGTTATATTTGGGAGGTCTGTATAGAAGTGCAAAAATCACAGGCCTAGTCAAATCCACTTTAAAAACTTGCACTTCAAAACTCCCAAACATTACCTCAGATACAGGCTTACATTTAAAACAGCTGCTAAAAATAGTAGCAACACCCCCACCCCGACCCCCTGTCCTTGGAGAGTTCAAGGAAGAAAAGTCACAAGCAGAGGCTTCAGCAAGAGAGTCCCGATCACCCTCATTAAGCCACGTCTTAGTCATAATAAGAAAGTCCAGGCCATGTGAAGAGATCTGGGCCCGGTTCCCCAAAACGTTCTTATCGCTAAGTAGTTCTTAACCTATTCCTTAACCTCTCTCTTAACATTATGGCACGATTCCCAACACGTTCGTACGCTAAGTATATCTTCTGTAAGTCACACTTTCGTAAGGTTGGTCTGGACCATTCGTAAGCTCTCTCTTAGCGTTGTTTGAGCTCAAGACGCTAGTCGCCGCCACTGTGCAGCAGTCTTTAGAAATCAGCGCAGCGCAGAACAAGTCAAACTACGGTATGTTGACAATGTTGTGGCTCAACAATGATTTTATGTTATGGACATTTTAAGACTAATAATAAAATATGTTCGCAATGGATACAGGCCTATTTATGAAGTTGACTTTATTTGGTATCAGAACTAATATGGTGGTAATTAGCCTAGGCTATTTCGTAATGTCATTAAAGCGTTTAAATTGGCAATCACTTTTGATAATTAAAATCGACTCACCCACACACCCTGTGTCTATACCAGGCTTATGGTATCAGTTTTGAGAGAGGAAATTACAAAGGAGAAGGCCTGGAATTTCTGTCCTGAAAGTCCATCAATGGTACTTGCAACAAAGTCGGCAACAGCAAAGCATTCACCCTTTATGTGCTGAGAGATCCAAGGAAAACATCTTCATTTGGTTTGAAGACATGAGCATGTTTGGCATGTTAAGAATAAGGTTTCACAAAGTTCTAGCGGTTAATTCTCAAGACGTTCTCCTTTCCAGCACTGCTAGTCACCAGCATACAGTATGCTTTGCTTTGAATCCATGTGTCCCAATAAATCTTCTTAAAAAGATAGTTGGTGCATGGTACCTAAAAATGCATTTATCTTTTATTATTTCACAAGTACATAACAGTAAAAGACATCTAATATAAAGCGGGGCTCGATAGTACATCAATGTACAATAGTCCAAGTGTTCTAAAGCCATACCATACATTGGTGACCGTGATTTCACCAAGTACAACATGTTCCTGGATCAACATCCTTGTTGATCCTGGAACAGGCACCTAACCCTGATCGTAAGCCTAAAACAGATATTTCCTGAAAAGTCCCTTCTACACCCTTGTTAATCAGCTATCATTTCACACTGATTTTAGGAATAAATTATGGGTAGGGTTAGGTTTAGGGGTAGGGATTGGGTTTAGTCTATATTTTTGGACAGTAATGTTGATCCAGGATCAACAAAAGATGTTGATCCAGGAACATGTCTTACTTGGGAAAATCACGGCGACCACCATACATTACCTAACTGGGAAGAACAGAAGGAAATTGAAGTTGTTTTTTAGTGAAAATTTTTAAATCTACCCTTGCGCACCTTAAAATTTTCATGAAACAAGTAGCAATGCTCTATTTATGAATGAATCATTCTTTTGAATCTGATATTTTTTGTATGAATCATTCGTTCCGGATCACGAAACCAATTAATTCACAAATTGGACTAATGCAGTTGTTAAATTTAACTCAAACATCTATTTGTCAATTTAGTTTACTTTTTTATTCCACAGAAGAAAGTAAGTCGTAAAGGTTTGAAAAGACATGAGAACGAGTAACTGATAACAATTTAAATGCTGGCTCAACCAATTTAACCAGCAAACCTCCCTTGGTCAACCAGATCAGAAAGAATATATTGGCCCACCAAGACATTCACCAGATCAGTACCAGCATGAAACAGCTTGAACCACCATGGCCAACAGAAATAAACATTGGACACTCAGAGAAAGCCCACTGCAAATCCAGCTAAGCATTTTCTCAGAGGGTGTAAAGCTAACGAAATACAGTGTTAGCGCTTGCTAGCTCACTTAGATGTATTTATGGTGAACAAGTAAAGACTGCTGGACAGAAGTTGTTTTTCTGAGATTGCCAGAACTCACTCAAGGTCTCCCGTCTCTGATGTAAAAAAGGAACAGCAGGGTCTTGCTTCACTGCTTGGTCTAGTCTAGTGAAAATGACGGGTTAGTTTTGGCACAGTGCAGAATCACTCAGCTTGTGTTGCCCACTGTGTGAAGTTGAGACCTCTTGGCCTGTGGTGAAATTACTTGTGTGTATGTGCACAGGAAGACGTCTCTGCCTGGTGTGTGGTGAATCTTGTTTTGACAGTGATTTCCTTGGCAGAGCAGTGGCGCTGGTTTGGGTGAGCTGGCATGACTTGTACTGTCTTTTGGGAACAAGAAGCGACTGAACAGAGGAAGTGGCTGTATGGGGGGATGGGGTAGCTAAGTTGCTTGCTTAATTTACGTGAGCTGCTTTTTCCCACTCTTGTGTTTCTGGGAGTCTGGGTTGCTGTGTAAAACAGTACAGTGGTAGCAGGGAAGTCGTGTAACATCTGCTCTATGAGTTTCTAATTTAGTATCAATGCAGTTCTTTGTATAAGACTGTGAGTGTGAAAGTGTGAGAGCACACTTGTGAGAACAAGTGTGTTGTTTGTGTATAACTGTGTGTATGTGTGGGTAACTTTTTTTTTTTACTAGTACCAGGGATGCAAACTAGTTTGAATTCAAAATATGATACTTCTGCATTCTTCAGGTGCAGGCACAATTACAATTGTTCAGCATCTTTTTGGAGTCACAATCAAATAATTTCAATAGGAATCCACGCAATCGTGAATTTCAGTGAAGCTGGTCTCACAAAATCGCCATGTTGACCAACTGACAGCTACACAACTGAAAATGGACATTGAACCCTTTTTTGCCTGCAAAATTTAACCATACTTTTAAGCCCGTTTAAGCATTCACAGTGGATGCGGAAGTGGCATGGCCCATACATTAATTTATAAAAATAACTACAACTTTTCTCCTCTGAAATTTACTAAATCTAGTAAGAAGTAATTAAGCTTTTATGCAAAGCAACTTATTGCAGTGGTTCCAAGGCTTTTTTCTGCCAGGCCCTCCTTTTGTAGAGGGCCTGGACCCCACCTACATTCACCCGCATAAAGACACTCTATGTTCTTACTTGCAAAATCGTATTTATTTGTAACTTTGTAATTAATACAGCACTACAACTAATCAACTTTAACAGGCTTCTCTTTGTGTGATGTGAAGTCTTTGCACAACTTGTTTGGCTTCATACTGTCAGAAGCCAGTGGCAGTCTCTGAGTTCTCGAGCCCCTGCCCCTTTAAAGGTAAAGTGCCCTTTCGGTCCTATTGAGGTGCCCCTGAAATGCGATTTCTGCTGCTTGCTTCTGGTGTGGCCACGGTGTTTTGGTAGTTGTGACCTTTGAAGTAAATGTATTGTCTGTTTTACTTTTACT
Source organism: Sinocyclocheilus grahami (assembly GCF_001515645.1). Taxonomy (NCBI): domain Eukaryota; kingdom Metazoa; phylum Chordata; class Actinopteri; order Cypriniformes; family Cyprinidae; genus Sinocyclocheilus; species Sinocyclocheilus grahami. The sequence goes on from NW_015505302.1 coordinate 985,765, forward strand.
GGCAGTCCTTTCAAAATGTGTCCATGCTTAGAGCAGAACCAGGCATGATTTATTTAGATTTTTACATGGCTCCGTGCAATACTCAATTCTGTTTCTTCAATTGCCTTATCTATCAACCGCTACAACTGATAGCAAACCACTCAAGCTGGTATTGTGAGTCATCTTGAGGTAATAAAATGTGTCAAATTAATAGTTTGTGCTTAACTATTTACTTGTGGCCAGTAGCTGCATATAAGCGGGATAATTTTGCAGTGGGGTCTTATATCACCCTGAAGAGGTTTATTTTGCGTAACAATCTGCTGACAGTACACTATCCCTTAGTCTTGCACACCACCTGTTTTTATAACCCCCAGGGGTAGCGCCCACAGTTTGGGAACCATTGACTTATAGTACACTTGGAGTTAACCGTCTTACTTAAGGACTCAATGATTACAGTTCGCAATTTGCACCAATATTCTCATCGTTACAGTGACTCATTACCACACCATCCTTACCATTCCACCGCTTACAATCAATATTTAGAGGAATTCAGTATGCAGTATGCAATTTGAACAAGGCTGCTGAAATGGGTTTGTTGAAGCTCCCTAATCTCACACAAACACGTAACCACATGTCACAGACCACAACTCAGCTCTTAGTTCAGCTCTCATTGTATGTACATACCATAACATACAATTACAGAACATGCGGTTAGACTCAACTGTAATGTAATGTTTTTATTATTTATTAGCTCTAAAAAGGGGAATATTTATGACGAATTATAACTGGTTATAATTCATAATAAATATTTAGATTATATCTTCGAATTAACTGTAGCAGAATCAATATTACAATTATTTGATCTGTCCGTCCACCGAGCAGACAATATAATCATTTATCAATTCGAGGAAAGATTATTTTTCTGGCCACGGAACAATAAACTGTCCTTCTTTGTTAAGTGCTCGCATTAATTTAGCAAAATGTAGCAAGGGTTCAACACATTCATTGACTTCGAACTGTGAAACAGACGCTACAGTAATAACCCTAGAGATTCAGTTGTACTTCACACGCAGACGTTATTCAACAGGGATGTGAGCAAACATGACTATACCTGTTTTGTTTGAATGCCTGTTGGTCCATTTTGCATTTTCGCTTTCCACGTTTCAAAGCTCCCATACATTCCCCCATGTTTACATTTTGTATTTTAGGTAACACTTTATTTCGATAGTCCACTTTAGACATTCTATTAACAGTAAGTAACTTTGCAACTATATGTCAAGTAGCAGTTAGTGGAGTATTAGTAAACTGTCTGCTTAATTTATTCTAACACTTTCTTTGTCAACTTATTCTACTAACCCTAAACCTACCCTAAGTCTACTCTGAGAGTTAGTAGACATGTAGTTGCAAATTAATGAGAATTAGTTGATATGTAGTTGACATGTAGTTACAAAGTTACTTATAGTTAATAGAATGTCTAAAGTGGACTATCGAAATAAAGTGTAACCTTATTTTATACTGATGTTTTTTTAATGTGCATTGTCCATATTAAATAAACAAGCCAAATTGTCATGCACTAGTTTATGCATGCAGTCATTAATTCATCACATATGCAGACAGGCATGGGACCTTATGCATTAAACTTTGTATGGTCTCAGTCTGGGAAGTCGTCAGGAGGGGACAACTATGAATTTAGGTTTTCTGTGCTATAGGCCAGTGGTTCCCACCCACGTTCTTGGTGCCCAAAATTAATTAGGAAAATTAGGGGTAACACTTTACTTGAAGGGGTGTGCATAAGACTGACATGATACCTTCATAATCATGACATGACACATGTCATGAATATGAAGGAGGTTTTATGCATGTTTATGACAACTGTCATTAAGTGTCATTCGCTCAGTTATGTCATTTTTAATGCAAATATGACATTATTTGACCTAACCCTAACCTAACCCTACCCCTACCCTTACCCCTAACCATAGCCCATAACAAAGACACCTCAAACAATGTCATCTTTGCATTAAAAATTACATAACTGAGTGAATGACACTTAATGACAGTTGTCATAAACATGCATAAAAAAACCTTCATATTCATGACATGTGTCATGTCATGATTATGTAGGTGTCATGTCATGATTATGAAGGTGTCATGTCAGTCTTATGCACACCCCTTCAAGTAAAGTGTAACCAAATTAGGCTTGCTTAATCAAAACTGTTCCTGTAAAGTTTGAAAAGGAATACAAATCTGAGTTTTACTGCCTTTTAGTGTTCATTTCAACTGTAAACTGCAGTGATTCACATGTATAGGTACGTTTTTTTGAGTTTTGCAGAAACGTTGCCACTATTTCCTATGAGCTTAGGTTGTGAATGTATTATAAATAATAATAATATGAAATTAGATTTGATTTATGTAGCTCAACATGTCGCCAGCAATGTAAAAAGGCATGAGTTTGATTCCCTGGACACAAAAACTGATCAAATGTGTCAGCCTACCTTAAATGCACTGTAAGTTGCTTTGGATAAAAGCCTTTGTCAAATGCATATTCTAAATGTAATGCAATATATTTAGACAAATAGAAGCTCAAAACATACTTATTTCCCGGTTTGTCAATGAGAATTATGAACAAAAAACAGAGTGCGGTGTGGCAGCAAAATATAGGATCTGTCAACACAGTGGCTTCAGAACACAGTATAATTGTGGAGACTAACAAAAAAATCCCAACTTTAAAGTTGTTGACTGACAAAGTGCTGGCATTACACACAAAAAAAAATAAATAAAAGATAGAGACTCTATGTGCTCCAAACTGAAGACAACCAATTGTCAGAACAAGCTGTTTAAAAATAAAAATTTTCCCTGTGCACAACATTGCCATTTTCGTCATGTTGGATGTCAAATCCAAACATTAGTACATGAGCACTGCAGCATTGACCACCATCACAACCACTGCTAACAGATCATGGGCTTTAGAACAAGCCATGACAAATTCACTAAAGGGAATGAAACTCTCTTAAAGGAAGAATAATTTCTTTCTCAGGGCAGTGTCACTGATGCTGATGAACTTGGGAGCTGGAGAAGTACAGAGGGGACGATAAAATGCTTCAGAGCATGAAATGGGAGGATGGTCTCTCTCTGCACCTCCTAACAATGTTCTGACCCCATCATGTGATCCGGACACAGTGCTGAGCACCGCCTGGCTCCAAACAACAGCTTAAATGACTTGCAGATGTTGATCAGCTAATAAATTCTTTGTGAAGTCTGTGACTATGAAGTGGAGGAACGTTGAAGACTAAAGTTAAGGGGGACTGTTTTGTTTCTTGCACTGGTTTTTAAGTAGCACAGTATATTGCATTAAATGGTGTATCACATGTACTGTACCATGAAGCTTCACAGCACATGTTGTGTTTTTCATCTCTTTAATTTCTCTTTCTTGTTTTTCTTCAGTGCTCGGCTATATATTATAGCAGCCTTGACCTTTCCGCTTCCCAATGAAGACAAGGAAATACAAAACCTATCTCTCAGGGCTCTTAAGCCTGGATATAGCATGATCGCATCTCCATAGTTGAAACTAATAAAACAAATTTGTCTGTTTTGTTTTCCACTGGGGGCCCTGGCCAAGAACACTGACTTAGTCTAGCATGAATCACACAAGTGTTTTATAACAGCTGTATCAGATGAAAGATATCCAGCCCTGTTGTGTGCTATAATTTAATTAACAGATGCTTCATAGATCCCACATTGAATTTTACCTTTGGGTACAGTATATAAGCAGTGTTTCAATAACCACTCAAGTGGGTTGGTATCTTGATATGTTAAAAATGACCTTTGAACCAGTTTATGCTAGGTGGGCGAAATGCCTGTGTTTCCTCACAATGCAACCGTCATTTTTCACAAGGACGCACACATACTCATATATTATGTAAAGCCTGTCTGAGGAGAGAAAAGCCTTGATGACATTAAACATCAGCTGTGGGGAACATTCAAAGTAAACAAGAGCCGAGCTCTGCAAGTTCCCCCTCGCACTGCACATATCAACAGAGACCGAGAGCTAGCCAAACATACACACTGCACTTATCCACATACTCTGGTTCAACCATTGTTTATTAAAGGTCAGGGGTCACATAGAGCAAGAGTGATAGAGAGAGAGAGAGACAGAGAGAGAGAGATTACAAACACGCTTAGAGAAGGTAAAATGGTGATTCAGGGAGAGCCTATGTTTTACAAGCTACAGAAAAGAAGTACAACTTTAATAGATAAACATGATCAAAAGTTACTTTTCAAAAATTGGGGTCAACAAGATTTTTAAACCAATATAGTCACAATGGAAACTACTACAGGCTGTTCAGCACAAAAATTATGAAACAACAAAAATATAAAAGGTAACATACAAAATATCGAACCAAATAAATTGTATAAACACTTAACATTTAAAATATGTGTCAGTTTGCCTCAGTAAACATGAAAAACTTGTTCTAAGAACACAGTTCAACCATTCAAATAAAATGTCTATTTTGGTGGGTTTACCCAAAAGCTATTACAAAAAAAATATGACGATGTTGGATTGATTTTCAGTTTGTATGACAGAAATCACAAAAAAATAGACATTGTGATCTTGTATGCCAATTTGCCACATTCTCCACTATAGCTTATGCTCCCTTATGTAGCTAGCATTCCAGATACTCTGCCTAGTTTAACAATAGTTGCCAGTTTAACTTTGAAGAGAACTAAAGTCTTCTGAGCTGATGATATAGCTGGATGAGCTCAATGAAAATTTCCAGGCTGTTTCACATCATCTGTAGACTGTTTCTCAAGGATGAATACTGGAACTGTCGCCCCCAGTCAGATGACAAAGTGCTCTTCCTTCCCAGTATGCATGCTGATTGTTAGTATCTCACTGAAATAAGGCTCTGCTGAGCCCAAGAGTTACACTCAAACAATGGGAAATAACATGTTTTATTAAATTACAATCAGCAAAATTACAATTTAACGAATTGCTCAACTATTTATAAAAATTGTCAGACAAGATATCAGTATGTAGCTCGGCCGTTCTATTCATCAACATCTGTCCGGAAAAAAGAAAAAAGAAAAAAAAACAATATTTACAGACTTCAGCTTAGGTTTGGAATGGAAGGCTTATTTTTGTTTTGAAAGATCACATCGGTTCCCCTCCTGCATAATCTTGCACAACCTTTTCAAAAATGTCTGTCCTTCTGTCTGTCAGCCCTGCACGGGCCTCAAATGTAGGCCCTAGCCTGAGACTAGAAAAATACTTAGTCGGGAGCAGCCTAGTTTTAATCCAGTCCTCGTTTCTTCTATAACTCTACCAGCTGCGCTGCAGGCATGCTCACTGGGCACGCTAAACACTGTGCGAGCCAGTCTTGAGAGTTTCAGGTACACTCTTAAAAATAAAGGTGCTTCAAAAGGTTCTTCACAGCGATGCCATAGAAGAACCATTTTTGGTTCCACAAAGAACCATTCAGTCAAAGGCTATTTAAAGAACCATCTCTTTCTTACCTTTTTGTAATCTGAAGAACCTTTTTTCACCACAAATAACCTTTTGTGAAACAGAAAGGTTCTTCAGATATTAAAGGTTCTTTATGGAACCATTTAGACAAAAAGGTTCTTCTATGGCATCGTGAAGCACCTTTATTTTTAAGAGTGTAGCCTGATCTCGTTTTGTTTCCATCAGCGCAGCACATCTTTTCCATCACCTTAATTGATGATTGTCTAAAATATAAAAAGAAGGAGAAGCCTAAAACATGCCCGATGCCCGGCCTGCGTATGAGCTATGACGTGAAAATTGGCCCGAAGCCCAGCCCTAGGGGCAAAAATAAGTCGGGCCTGGGCTCGGGCTGAAATGCAGGACTCTTACACTAGAAGCCCTTGAGCATTGTTGTCCCTTTCCATCAGAACGGGGTGATTTTAAGGTTCCTTTTTTCAATATAAATGTTTCTTTGTTTTGCTAGGTAGGAAAAAAAATACTTTTTATGGTACTAGATGAAAGACTTAATGTGAATTAAGTCACAGGTCAAATAAAGCTTTAAAGACATTTTAAATGTGCTGCATTGCAGACAGCTCTTGAAATGAAAGGCTCAGGGAGTTTACTCTAATGTAATCTCTGGAGGATCAGGTGTCTTAAGGCAGGCTTGTTCTTTAATGAGTGGTGTATGCGAACATGCACCTCAGCTTATCTCCATCAGAGTAAGCCTGCCCGGCCTGCGTATGAGCTATGACGTGAAAATTGGCCCGAAGCCCAGCCTGTAACTGGCCCGGGCTCGGGCTGAAATGCAGGACTCTTACACTAGAGGCCCTTGAGCATTGTTGTCCCTTTCCATCAGAACGGGGTGATTTTAAGGTTCCTTTTTTCAATATAAATGTTTCTTTGTTTTGCTAGGTAGGAAAAAAAATACTTTTTATGGTACTAGATGAAAGACTTAATGTGAATTAAGTCACAGGTCAAATAAAGCTTTAAAGACATTTTAAATGTGCTGCATTGCAGACAGCTCTTGAAATGAAAGGCTCAGGGAGTTTACTCTAATGTAATCTCTGGAGGATCAGGTGTCTTAAGGCAGGCTTGTTCTTTAATGAGTGGTGTATGCGAACATGCACCTCAGCTTATCTCCATCAGAGTAAGCCTTTGTTTGCCAGCTTCACACATTGAGAGACACACACATACAGTGTCAAGTGAACATAGACAAAATATATTGATGTCAAGTGAATGATAAAGAATAAAGACTAATTTACTCCAAGTACAAAACTATAATGAAAACTACTATTATAAATGTATTAGTATCCACGCCACTGAATTCCACAAAGTTATTTCAATGATACTGTTCCTTTGTCACCATCGTTATAGTTGTGGTTTAGACTCGGCTATTCCTTTATGGAGGATGGAGAGATTAGTTATTGTTATAGTCATCGTTCTTTGTGTGAACAGGCCTTTAGACTGTTATTTATTTTAACACTACTGTTAGAGTGAACGGTGAATGATGTGGGTGTATGTGGATACTCACAAGAAAAAAAAGAAAGAAAAAAACTGGTCCAGGGTGCATGAGGTCCACTATATAAATATTTAGGACCTGCTCTGTTGCTTGTTGAGTTCCGAATAAATCCATTAATCATAAGCAGATGTGTCCTGATTGGACTTGCACACATAATTAGAGATAGTATCAAATCGTATAATAAATGGAATTTAGCAGTTATTTTAGTGGGCATGTTGTTCAAAATAGAGAAGTGGTTCTCAATTAGTGGGCCGTGACCTAACTATGGATCGCATCTTTGTTCTGATGGGTTCACAAACAGCAGGGAAATAACAAAGCTAAATGCTAATAATTAAATTCAACTAACCGTATAATCATGCATAGTTAGGATAGCAAAATAAACTCAACAACTTTTAAGGGAGGGCAAAAATCATCTGTCTGTTGGTAATAAAACAAATGGAGTATTTGGCCTTGTCTTTTTTTTATTGTCAGTTTGTCAACTTTCATCCTGTTAATAATTTTGCATTTTATTTAGCACATGGTTTATGTATTATAGTATTATAAATACAGCAAATGCACACAATAATACATATCTATCTTAATTGTTTATTGTAATAAATGGTCCTAAAACAGGCTCAATTTTCTTGTGAATGGAGTGCATTTTTTCTGAAATGTTTCTATAGATTCATATAGTGAAATGCATCTGACAGGGCAGATTTTTTCTGCTCAAAGCTACGCTGGAGGTTCAGTTTAAAAGAGCCATGAGAGTGTGATAGCTGGGGATTCTCAGAATTCACAGGCACGCTCCCCTCCTCCCATCCCGTTGCAGGGTTTAACCAGCTGGGTTGCAGGATATTGCTCCATTCTTTGGAAAAACCACAAGTTTGCTTGCAGCGTCCCTACTTGCACACGGTGAAAAAACAAACATGCACACACACAGAGATACATAAGGCCACCATGGGAGAGTAGAGGCAGCTTTTAAAGACACACACAGTCATGTGATTGGGTCTATTTTTAGGCTTTTGCCTTCATGACTCATTGTTCCTCTTTGTTGTATGAGGCTCAATGAGTAAGACCTGAATCCTGTAATATAGGCTGCTATTCGCCCATTTCCTGTTTACTACACAAGCACAATGTGGCATGGGTGTGTTGGTGTATGTTTTTGTATAACCAGTGTTTTAGGCAATGTGCTATTACACTCAGCTTCTTGGCTGGTGAAGTGTCTTCTAAATGGTACACACAATTTTTTATTTTATATGAATGAAAATGAGGCTGTGAGGGATGTACTGCAGATCGGATACATTCTATTCACAAGTTCACTAAGAATGAGTTATGATTTAATAGCATCATGTATCTGCATGTACATGTCTGTGCTATTTTACCATTTGATTCATTCATTAATTTCTTTTTTTAGAGATGCACAAATGTAAAAATTCTTGCTGATATTGATAAGCCAATAATTATTTTCATTTTTATGTATGGCTGATAACTGATAAATGGCCAATTAAAATCTTATAATAATTTTACTGAAAATAAAGAAATTACAAACTCCCTTGGGGT
>NW_015505302.1:995891-1005005 GCF_001515645.1 Sinocyclocheilus grahami
TCTGACCACCAGTGGTGGCTCGTCGGGGGAGGCAGGGGAGGCACAGCTTCCCCATAATTTTGAGGTGAAAATGGGAGGAGGACGATTTAATGTTAATAAAATTCATTTCACAATTCATTTCAGTTCATGTCTCAGAATTTGTATTTTTTGTTTGTGACTTCACAGTTGTAATACCATGACGTGAAAGCGTGGCTTTTCTATCGCGAATGTGCTGATGATAGAGAAGGGTAGGGGAGGCCTGAGAAGAGCTGAGATCTCGTGCCTCCGTTGGTAAAAAAATTAGCCAATCACCATCGAGTGTTCACTTCGATGTGTTCACTAGCCTCCCTTCTGATATCAACCATTCATCATAGAGACGTAAATTACGTGATATTAGTTTGAACCTCTGCGAAAGCGTGGCTTTTCTATCGCGAATGTGCTGATGATAGAGAAGGGTAGGGGGAGGCCTGAGAAGAGCTGAGATCTCGTGCCTCCATTGGTAAAAAAATTAGCCAATCACCATCGAGTGTTCACTTCGATGTGTTCACTAGCCTCCCTTCTGATATCAACCATTCATCATAGAGACGTAAATTACGTGATATTAGTTTGAACCTCTGCCGCTGTGCTGATAATGTACCAAGTACTTATGATGAGTAGCGATATTGAATATTTGATTGCCAACAGATTTACCAAGCTGTCATTTAAACAGTATATATACAAATAAAAAAAAAAGGGAAAACAGCCTAAGCTGGATATAGGCTACAGCAGTCGGCTTAATTAAATGTTGCAACAGGCAGTTCTCTTTCAACACAGACTTTTAAGAAAGGAAGGATGATTGCTTCAAGTGATAGGCCAGGTAAGTGAAATTATATTATCTTGCTGTATGTGTGTCGTTTTCTTTACGTTTTCTGACTAAAAGCAACCAAAAAGCCATTTTAAAGTGGTTAAGCAAATAATAATAATAATCGGCAGGGATCCCAGACCAATACAATTAGTGTGCCTCCTCTATTTTAAAACCCACGAGCCGCCACTGCTGACCACACAGTTCTCGAGTTATGGTTATGGTTATGGATGTTGTGTGAAGTGCCAGACTATCACTATCTACCACTTTTAACAGGGACTGTTCAACATCAACCCACCACTTTGATTAAAAAACCTGAATCAGATCTTAAATATGTTAAAAATGTGCATAACTAGATCTTGGATATATATCCTGTTGCAACACTCTTCTCAATCATGTAATGAATTATTGCTGCCATGATTATTAAAAAACGTTTTAAATTAAAATTAATTAAATATGGCGTCTACCCTATAGAGTCCATTATGTAACTTCATCTGCTGCTCTTTGACTGGATAAAATGTGCAGTGTTTGAATTTGATTAACATCTTGAGATATTTTTTTAGGTCATCAGTATGAAACTATCATTTGACATGAACATGTACAAACACATTCACAAATTATTTCACAATGTCTGCTTCACCCAACCCTGACAGTGATGGAAGCGATAGAAACAATAACATCTGACTCGGCAGATGTAAACAGATAAAGAAAAGCTTTTTCTTTGTGTGGGAAAATCACAGCGCTGGAGGTGATATGCACCAGCTGTGTGTGTGTGTGTGTGTGTGTGAGAGAGAGAGAGAGAGAGAGAGTTCTGTAAGGCAGTTGTGAATGTGACAAGGTCCAGACCAATGACACAACTGTCTCTGACGTGGTGAGCTGTTCCATATTCTCTGGATTATCCAAAAGTCCCTTTTGGGCTTACTGGCATGTCGACCCCCTCCACATGCACTGAGAGAGAGAGAGCAGGCAGAAAGAGAGAGTGGGCAAATGAGGTCAGTATGTCAGTTGTGAGTGTAATGAGGTCAGTATGGTGGTAATGATACCTGTGGGAGAATCCTATATCACTCTAATTCTCCAGTGACCGAGAAACAACATGGCAAAAAACACAGTAACTTCAACAGCTACCCTTCAGCAAACACAAACACTCACTTTTATCTCTTCATTATGTTAACTCTGTGTTGTTAATGTTTAGTATTTTTTGTCATGTCATTTTAGCACAAATGATGAGTGATAAATTGCAGTTTGCAGAGTGAAACACCCACAACAAAATATAAACTAAATATAAACTCAAACATTTCTTATCATGATTCCTCCCATGGCCATATTTTCTGAGCCATTCTATTCACAGTAATTGTATACACATTTTATTCAGCAAGGATGCAGTACACTGATCAAAAGCGACAGTAAAGACATGTATAATGTTACAAAAGGTTTCTATTTCAAATAAATGCAAAATAAATTAGAATGATTTCTGAAGGATCATGTGACAGGACTGGAGTAATGATGCTGAAAATTCAGCTTTACATCAGAAATAACTTACATTTTAAAATAAAGTGAATTAGAAAACAGTTATTTTATTTGTAATAATATTTCACAGTATTACTGTTTTTACTGCGGCCTTGGTAAGCATAAGATACTTCTTTTAAAAACATTTTTCAAAACCTTACCAACACCAAATTGTTGAATGGTAGTGTAGCCCTATACACTCTAAAAATGCTGGGTTGTTTCAACCCAATGTTGGGTCAAATATGGACTAACCCAACTGTTGGGTTAAAAAGTTAATTTACAAATGTAACCAAAATGTAACCCAACAGTTGGGTTAGTCCATATTTGACCCAACATTGGGTTGAAACAACCCACCATTTTTTAGAGTGTACAGTAACTATCGTCTGATTTGTTTGTATTTTTATTTACATGAGGCCATTTAAAATGAAAAAAATCGGAGACAACGCTGATCATTTAAACACAACTAAAAAATCCATTAAGTCTCCTGAAGAATGAAAGAGCCAACTCTGAGCAATACAAATTTCCTTTGGGCCACTATTACAGGCTGTGAAAGAGGCCACTGGGTGAAGTGTTCAAACAGCTGAATTATGGTACTCCTTGGCTTATCAGTCATTAGCCAGTTCATTGTGTATATTTGATAGTTTGTGAGTTCAACAGACGTTAAACACATTTGTCAATCAAGACTTTTCAAACTGACATTGTGAATCATTTGACTCTTGATCTAAAGCAAACAGTAGAAGAAAGGTGAACTGAAGCCTGTCTGACAAAAAGTGAGAAAGGGAGTGGCTTTCTGTAATGGAAAGCAGGATATCAAACTTAAAATCACTTTTGAAGGTAATAAATTATTTAGATTTGTGTAGCATGACCAAATGTGAAACTCCTGACACAAATGTGTAACAGATGTGACAAGCAACACAAGCTAACTTTTCTACCAACTTTTCTACATAAACACACACAAACTTGACGCCTCATCAACCGTGTCATTCAATTGAAGTTGAATTCATTTGCAACAATAAAACAAGGGGCTCTTTTATAAGGAGACTTCAGGGGACCATCTGGAAGAACTTTAAATGTCTCTCCAACAATCTGCCAAGATGTCTTTATAATCTCTTTGAAAAAAGCAAAAGACGTTCCTTTCAAAGTTCTCTGGCCATAACTCAGAGCAGCAATCAGCTTGTCAATGTATTTGCGTATGTATGGGAGCGAGAATGGTGTGTTTGCACAGCACACTTGCAAATATTTATCTGTTGCAAAACAAAATGACGACAGTCACCTTAACAGCCTTCAGGTTGAAATAACACACTCTACGAGGAAGGAAAATTTCACACAAATGTTGTGAAGGGAGTTTTTAGCCATCTTAAATGAGAAGATATTCCATTTTTTGAATTGCTCCTTGTGAAGTGATCTGAACCATCCGACATGCCATGTTTATTGTTCTATCTGACTAAACCTCAATTAATCATGATTTTCCCTACACCCACGCTTCTATTTGCATGCATGAACATGATTTACCTCTCTCTTTCACACACACACACACACACACACACTGATATATGTACTCTCACACACACACACACACACACACACACACAACCACTAAGAAACTGGAATTTATGTTAGGATTCTTTCCACTACATTCAATCGGACATTGACTCATAGAAGCTGAACTTGTGAAGCATCTCATTCAAAGTCATTTCAGTTAAGCAAGGGTGTAATTTTATTTTGTTGGCTATTTTAAAAATAAGTCAGAACAAAATCATAACTATATTAATAAAATAATAATAAAATTAACATATGCCAAGTGCCAAATGTGCTTCTACTTCTTTTAGCTCAGAGGCAAATTTACCATCAAATATATTTATTTATTTATTTATAATATGATATGCTATTTAAATAAATATGTATTCCTTACATCCTCATATTATGGCACCAAAGTAAAAATATACAGAGTTGTGTGGCATTTAGAATTGAATTCCACAATTGAATACTTCTAATTAAATTAAGTTAACAAAGAGGATGTATAATTGTAGATTAGAAAGCAGAATTACAATTAAATTAAATAAGAATAAGAATAATAATAAAAAATGTATTTAACTGTTTTAGGTGTAAGCATATTAATACATTTAGTTTTCAAGTACTTTTTTTTAATTGCTCATAAACATGTTATCATACTCATACAGGGTATTTCCAGAAATATTACATTATATTAATACTCAATGTTTCAAATAACACCTAGAGAAATTTGAAATATATATTAAATAGATAACAATATATGTTCATTTACAACAATGCAAATATTTAACTATAGTAATTTGTAATACATTTATATACCTCAACTGTTAATTGCTTCCTCTTCAGGAACTCAAGCTGCGTCGGAAACGCTAGGGGAACGCCCTTCAGCGTGATGGGCTCTGAACCTTGTGTGTAATCAGACCAATAGATGGGCGAGACGTCACGGCGGGTGACGTAATGACCAGGAAGCTATAAAAGCACGTGCGGTGAGACCAGCGTCAGCTTTTGTCATTCAGCAAGCGCTCTGTGTGTGTGTGTCTGTCTGATATCTGTTTGTGAGTCTTATTTAGTCTCGTCTGTCACGAAATCTAAAGCAAGACAAAACCAGACACTAAGGCAAGGGCAGGCAGCGTTCAGGCTGTGTGTTCTTCCCTGCCCGCGTTACTTTACGGGTGGGGATACACACAGTTTGTTTGTTGTCTGCTTGAGAGCAAGCACGCAGAGTCAGCTCTCGGGAAAAAAAGGGGAGCTGACGGCCGTTTTGGTAGCGTTTCTTCCGGCGTCCCTGCCAGCGCTTGCTTCATTCTTAGAAGCTGACGCTGGTCTCACCGCACGTGCTTTTATAGCTTCCTGGTCATTACGTCATCCGCCATGATGTCTTGCCCATCTATTGGTCTGATTACACACAAGGTTCAGAGCCTGTCACACTGAAGGGCGTTCCCCTAGCGTTTCCGACGCAGCGTCTCGTTCCCTCGAGGAACTAGGGTTACATACGTAACCTGAGACTTTAACAGTGTTAAACTTAGTTTGGAGAAATATCTATTGTAGTATACCAAAGTGATTACTAATACCACATTGCAACAGGAATACTTATATCATATTGCAACACTATTGTGCAATAAACAGTTACTCTAATAGTTTACACTCCTAAAAATTAATTGTGTGTGTGTGTGTGTGTGTGTTTATATATATATATATATATATATATATATATATATATATATAAATAATAATAATAATAATAATAATAATAATAATAATAATAATAATGGTTCTTTTAAGAACTATTCTCTGTTCTTTGTTCACTGTTCTTCGGGGAAGCCAAAATGGTTATTTTATGGCATTGCAGTGAAAAGCCTTTTGGAACCTTTAAGAGTGTAGAGTTGAAACTTTTATAATAGATCCTTTTACAAGGGTTTTTGTGGAAATTGCAAAGTGCTACAGAACTTTCAGGCATTTTAAATGAAGGTTCTAATAAATCTTCAATTTCAATGATCAATTTAATTTGTACAACTTTAACAGTTTTGATGAAACTCTCTCTTACACCCACAGAACAGATATGATGTGGTTAGACATTCACATATAGTTGCCATGAGCTTTCATCTGGAGCCCAGGCAAAAGGTCAGCTCTATAAAGAACCCTTCGATAAACATCAATTTCAATGTGAACCTAAGGACATGAAGCTCTCCAAATCAAACACGTTACATACAATATAAAAAGTGCCAAATGTGATGAAGGACAGGAACGGGATGTTTCACAGATCATTATTGTGTTCTCAATACTTGACTGCCCTCAGAGCTCTTAAAGAAGTTCTCTTGCCTCTTCAAATGCTCCGTCCAAGAAACCCATATTCATTGTGCCTCCGCTGGAACAAATAAACCTGTGCAAATCCAAATACATTAAAACTAGCACTCAATGAACGTAGCACACACACTTTTAATTTCTTTTTCATTTCCTAAGGCTGTTTCTGGTCGTTCTCATGCTCGGGTCACAGCTATACAACCTCGTTCAACTGACTTAATAAGGCCTGCAAATATAGTTTATTTTCATATACTGGATCTGAATCATAGCACTTCATAACATTTCATAAGTGGTGTTTATGACTTTGCCTGATCCAAACTTCACTCTTTCCCTCTTAATTGCTCAGGTTTCTGCTGAGTTGGTCTCTGAGGAGTCGGAACAGTTGTCTTAGGCTTGTCCAGCCAGGGCCTCAACAACACTCCACATTATTCGCCTTTACTGTAACACAGACTTTTACAAGCTGGACAAAAGCTAAAGCAGGAGGTACTCCAGCCTGCAAATCAATGCTCCTTTATGAAGAGCAGAAATGATTGCAATAACTGTTGCCCTATAAAAAGAGAGAGAGAATGTAGTTAAGTTGGGTAGTTATAGGAACTGGACTGCATGCCATTTAAGTCACATATGTGTTGTTGGAGGCTCGTGATAGACTCTAGTGGAAGGGAGTATTTGTTGGGTTTATTTCAGGCCTAATTGCGTAAGCCGTTTCATTGAAGTTACGCAATAAACCATGCCAAACTTGTCACAGATATTGCTAGACTGGCCTCAAGCATTCACATGGATACTGGGCTGAAAAAGCTGGGAAAACAATTAGTTCTATTATCATTGGTTATTTCAATTTGTCATAAATATTAAGTTCCAGGAACGAAAAATCACAAATTAGCTTTTACAGCTTTAATTAATTGCATTTCCTAGAAAACAATAAAACAAAACTGAGCACACATTGAGACTTTTTGCTTATGTTTCCTGATTCTCACATTTTTCTTCAGGGGAAAAGACATTAGTAACCTCACACCCAATCTATATATTATATGACTATACAATGTACAGTCTATACAAAATGCATTGCTAGTGACCATTGTTAGTCAACTGCAAGTTTCGTCTTTACCAGCATAGTTCAACAATTCTGTGATTCTTGAATACATTGTTTTAACAAACTTTCACAAACATAATTGCAAAGTCATGTGGCTGAAACTTCAGCTCTCAAACAGTGGTTAGAATCATCATGTGGTCTTAAGTAAAACAAGATAAGCAAGCTAAAATGCAGTGCAATCGTTATATTTTATTCCATACGCATGCAAATTTAATTCTACGTCTTTTAGTCTGTCAAGAGAATGAAAGCACCATTTTTTGAAAAGTGAGCATGTGCTCTAGAATCCTGGGCGAACCCGCTGTTGAATCAAACATCTGAAAATAAAGCACATTGATGGAGACCAAAAACAGCAAAATAGTCCTCAGATGTGACGTTCATTATTTACAGCAAAAAATTTGACATTAATTTGATCTCGAACAGATTAATTAGCAGAAGTTGTTACTTCACGACCTGTGTGATAATGTTTTTAACAACAGTTCTACACGGTCGAACCAACATTCTTCAAACAACAAAGTTACTTTGGGAAACTAGGTAAATACTAGCTACTTAATTTCTCAAATGTTGCATCATACTATGGTATTTAAGCAGCAATTAATGTTCTTGTAAGAGGGAAAAATACATAATAATAATCACCAGATTAGTTAGTGGACTATTAATTTGTTTGTCAGGTTAATGGCATAAAAAGAAATTCTGAAAGGTCTACCCACTAATTTTGCTCGTCCATAGTGGTTTATTAAACACAGTGGTTTAACCATTTGAACTGCTTTTTTATTACGGTATTTTATACATATTTAAGATTTGCCTGCCTTTAAATGGCAACAAAAAACAACAAACTGTGACAGGTTGGCTTCTGAAGTTGGTCAAACAATTACTTCCTGTATAAGTTGGCGTTTCTTGGCTGGATTAACTGGACCAGACTTTATATTGATAATCAAACATCTGATTGTGTAAAACTAAAGAATGTCATGTGTATCCTCTAGAGTTTTCAAAGAGATCTTAACAGTGTCTCAAACTGATCAGATTTGATGTCTGGAATCAAAATAAGTCTCTACTCTCTATATTGTCTATAGTCTTAAGTCAACTATTTTCTTATTTGTGTCTACTTTTATTTCTCCATTGGCATGTTGGGTAGTCAAAAATTAAGTGAAGCATAACTTGGAACATCACCTGGCCTCCAGAGCAATGAAAGAGTAACCCCTGAACCATAATACTTTCCTATGGGAATGTGTTCGGACACAAGTTGTGCTTTGCCTCAGTGTAATTGCAAGGATAATTAAATAGAGGTGTCTAAGAAAGTTCTCTGAAGTGCAGCGCATTAATATGAACTGACAAAAAAGCAATTCAGGCTTGCTGTTGAACGAACAGTGTGTTGCCTGAAGGACAGGGACACGGCTATAGATTGAAGGTTTGGTGTTACAGACTTTCTCTCCCTATCTCTCCTTTTGACTCTTGGCTCTCTTTTTCTCTCTTTTCGGTTGGATTTCTGACTTACAGCTGGTAGTGTTTAGCATCTGTAAGCGGTGTACAGTATGTGTGTGTGTGTGTGTGTGTGTGTGTGTGTGTGTGACAGTGGTTTAACCATTTGAACTGCTTTTTTATTACGGTATTTTATACATATTTAAGATTTGCCTGCCTTTAAATGGCAACAAAAGACAACAAACTGTGACAGGTTGGCTTCTGAAGTTGGTCAAACAATTACTTCCTGTATAAGTTGGCGTTTCTTGGCTGGAATAACTGGACCAGACTTTATATTGATAATCAAACATCTGATTGTGTAAAACTAAAGAATGTCATGTGTATCCTCTTTTCGGTTGGATTTCTGACTTACAGCTGGTAGTGTTTAGCATCTGTAAGCGGTGTACAGTATGTGTGTGTGTGTGTGTGT
>NW_015505302.1:1006542-1024356 GCF_001515645.1 Sinocyclocheilus grahami
CTCTGTTTCTGCCTATCCTTCAATGGCAGTGATGAATCACTAGGTTTTGGCAGCCCAATGAGGGAACTTGTTACACTCAGATTAGGTAACTGAGGTTTATGAGTAGATGCACACCAAGACCTCATATATAAAACGTATGTCGGGTGGCCGCCTGACTCTCATGCCCCCGATAAAGTGCATGTGTGGCATGCGATTGTGTGTGAGAGAGCGTGTGAGCAGCAACCGCAGCTCAGGGTGGGGATGCTGTTCTCCATTCAATAACTGCACCGCATCCATCAATGCTGGGAAAACATGCTTTAATAATGGCCAGGCCCCGCTGCTGACCTGGGCTGTTTGCGCTTTTTGTTTTGCGGTTTATTTTCCCCCGCAGTGGAGCGCGGGGACCGTGCCAAGCTTACACTGGCCTGCGAAGACTGGCCGTGCTGGGCCGCCAGGTCTTACATAAGACCCCCAGGATGCACGGGTCTCCAGAGCCACTGGAGGAGACAGGGCATGATGGGGTTTTGTCTCCGAGGGGTGCAAGAGTGATCTGTGGCCGAATTTTTGCTTTTTTTTGTCAAAAGCATATAAAGTGTGGGACTGGTGAAGAATAAGTGTGCTGTCTTATGGTATTGGTATGGAAAGTTATTGTCATTATGAACTACTGAACATTCTTGTAGGTAAAATATGGAAGATCTAGAGAGGAATCAGTATGCTTTACTAGAAGGTGAATGATCATACACACACACACACAAACATACACAAAAAACACCAAGCTGAAAGAAACGTTGAATGTACCATGACAATGAAATGCTTTTTTTTAATCTCTTATATTTTTTAAAATATATTATATTATATTATATTATATTATATGATATTATATTATATTATCGTTCAAAAATTTGGGGTCAGTAAGTTTTTTTTTCAAGAAATTAATACTTTTATTCTGCAAGGATGCATTAAAGTGACAGTAAAATCATTGATTATGTTACAAAAGATTTATATTTCAAATAAATGCTTTCTTTTGAATTTTCTTTCTTATCAAAGAAGTAATAAAGAAAAGTAACTGTTTTTAACACTGATAATAATAAGAAATGTTTCTTGAGCAGCAAATCAGCATATTTGAATAATTTCTGTCACGTGACCCTGAACACTGGAGTAATGAAGCTGAAAATTCAGCTTTACATCACAGGAATGATTTACATTTTTAAATATATTAAAATAGAAACCAGTTATTTTAAATTGTAATATTTTACAATATTATTGTTTTTAACAATATTTTTGATCAAAATAATGCAGTCTTAGTGAGCATAAGGGACTTCTTTAAAAAACCTTACCAAGTCCAAACTTGTGGACAGCAAAAAAATGCATATTCTATTCTGTTCTTGTTAAAATCATTAAAAATCATTTTACTTCAAGGTATGTGAATATGGTAAACATTCAGGATCACTGTATTGCCATCTGATACCATCTTTACCAGGGTATCACCACAGTAAGGGTTTGCCTAGAATGTAAGACCACATAAAGTTCAGTGTTACAAGAGTCTGTGGGTCTAACTCATCAGTCTTCCAAGCACCGTCTGACCCTCCACACGTTTCACCTCTGTCTGTCACTATCAGCTGGTTTATTTGTTTTGGTGTTCTGTGTGTTCAGCAATCAACATTGCTGCTGTGGTTGCTGATTGCCGTGTTAATGAGGTCAAGGCGGCAAAACCTGTTCTGTATGTGTGACATAAATAAATATAGTTACAATGGAAGGATGTATACAAGTCTGTCCTCCACCTCACACACACACGCACACACACACACACACACACACACACACAGCCAGCAAGTAGCAATGCTCCAAATGTCTCAGTTTGACTAATGCATCCTATCACTCATGTTTGTGTATGGTTTACTGATTAATGGTTCATAGGGGTGACATATCTTGGTTACATAAGTTCCTAAAACATCACGTTGATGCTTTCCGGGTTCACTTAAGACATGTATTACTCAAATATCTCTATCTAGACACCAGCCCTATTGCACCTTCTCTTTTAGAGTTGCGTCAACTGTTGATTTGTCTCCTTTTTGCCTCATAACAGAGTCCCCTAAATGATTCCATAGAGGATTTGATGTGTACTTTCAGATTTCTGAAAAAATACTTCTTGGACTACTACTATTCTGTTGATTAAGCACCGGATGAGTGAATTTGACAGATAAAACCACCACTAGATGGCACTCTGATACTGTAGGAGTATTCTGCAAAGCTGTTGCTATTTCTAAATTCTTTAGCATTGAAACTTCACATGATGATTGAGTGATCATACTGAGCTCTCAGCCTGTTGCACAAACACAGTTTGGTGATCCTAGAATGGCAAGGTCAGGAACAAACAGTTCTTCTGGACGATTAGTTCAGTTTTGTGGATCTCAATAGAGGGTTGAGGGACAAACTATGAGATGCGGAACATTATAAATGGAGATACAGTAGACTGTCAGTCCCTTTGCTTAGCAAATAATCATTCTTTAATGGGCTCTTTCAAGTTAGTGCTGAGCACATGGTCATTTAGGCCAATTGTAGCCCCCGACTGCCTGCTGTTAAGCAATTAGAGGAGTGAGCGACAGAGTAATTTAGCATTGTATGCTTAGCGTAGCATTCTAAGGCTTGATTGTTGTTTTCTTTCTTTCTTTCTTAAAATCTTTAACCTCTGTTGTGCTTTATGAAATAATTGATTCATTGTTTAACTCTGGCCATTCATAATCTATGTAATAACTCTAAAATTACTTTATTATTTGATTTGATTTTAGGGAAAAATCAGTTGAGGCTTATATTGGGCAACTCAAATTGCCTTTTGGCGATATGACAGTAGTACTTTTAGCCACTGATCTTAATTACTTTTTAAAGGGGGCATAACAGACAGTTTCTGCCAATCTCATGTTAATCTTGAGTACTTATAGAGTACGTTCATATCTCCAAAGCGTCTTTAGTTTTATCAGATTTATAAAAGAAAGATACAGCTTTACGCTTCTCTCAGAAAACAGTTGAGCTCCTGGAGGCGTGCTGTGGGTGGAGCTAAAGAGTCACAAGCACGTGCAGCTTTTGCGTTGCTGTCATCTGCAAAGTGTGACATTGACATAAATAAAACAGGAACAAAAACTTTATTGACTTAAATTTTATGAAGTGACGTGCGGACCCATACTTGCTCTGCATTTAATCCATCCAAGCGCGCACACACACAGAGCAGAGGGCAGCCATGACAGCCTGTCGGACCTGAAATTCGAACCCGCAACCTTCAGGTTACAAGTCCAACTCTCTAAACATTAGGCCACGACTGCTTATTTCATTGGTTTCTAAAACATTCATCACCGAAATGCCAAGAACAAACAAACACAGTTGCACAACTCTGTTGCTGCCCCGGAGAAAAAAACTGCTTCCACTGTTCCCTTAACACTGGGTTCTTTGGGAAGCTGAACAAGGTTATCTTTCCCTCACAATCAAAAACACACTTTTTTGGTGACATTGTTGATGTCATGGTCTAAAAACAAAATGACAAATCCTTCTCGAGCAAGTCCTGTGCTGCACTGCCGACGACTTCCGTAACCTGAATGAAGCGCGTTGATGGGCTGCTCTTGCTCTCGCTCTGCGGTGCATTTCCAAAAAACAACTATGGTCACAAGTTCTGTTTTTATAAATAGAGTTCAATGGAATTTACCACCATAGTTAGCTAACGATGCTTTTGGGAAACGCACCCCTGGTTGATGTGTGCACGCTCTTCTGGGAGAAGTGCCCATAAAAGGTATTCCACCCTTTATGACATCATACAAGGCCTTATTCGAGAAAAAAAAATAAAATAAAAAATTTACGAAACTTATACAAATCCTGAAAGAGTGTCTTTGGCACATAAATACTTGGTCATGTTTAGCATGAGAATCCAACATTTTTTTACAGTGTAAACAAGTCAGAATGTACAGTGGGTACGGAAAGTATTCAGACCCCCTTAAATTTTTCCCTCTTTGTTATATTGCAGCCATTTGCTAAAATCATTTAAGTTAATTTTTTTTCCTCATTAATGTACACACAGCACCCCATATTGACAGAAAAACACAGAATTGTTGACATTTTTGCAGATTTATTAAAAAAGAAAAACTGAAATATCACATAGTCCTAAGTATTCAGACCCTTTGCTCAGTATTTAGTAGAAGCACCCTTTTGATCGAATACAGCCATGAGTCTTTTTGGGAAAGAGGCAACAAGTTTTTCACACCTGGATTTAGGGATCCTCTGCCATTCCTCCTTGCAGAGCCTCTCCAGTTCTTCTTTAAACAAATTTCAATTAAATTTCAAATTTTCCATTAAAAAGTGTTTCAATTCTGTAATCTAGTTGATCTATCAATTTATAAAACATTTACAAGTTATTTTATTTTTGATAAACATGAAATATAAATCTATGCTAAAGTTGGTGTTGGGGGAGGGGGGATGATTAAACCAGTTCAGTGTGGTTTGAGCAGCTTGTCCAATGGAGGACAACAGAAAAGTGCCCAAATCCCACAAAAATCATGTTGGACAACTAGCCAAAACCATTTGGAAAATAAACAAACCAGATTTAGTTTTTTCTTCTTCTTCTTCTTCTTCTTCTTCTTCTATACTCTCCAATATCCTAAAGGCTGGAATACACTACACAACTTTTGTCCAGATTTCTGCCCCGATTTACAGTCTGGGCAAGTTGATGCTTGTTGCTGAAAGTCAGAGCCGGTCTGCAGATTTGAGATTACAAATTTCATAGAAAATCACATAGTGTATGACGGTCACATCATAGCTTCAGACTATGAATGCATGCAGTTGGAGGTTATCAAACATTTTGATATTTTGAGCCGGTTTTAGAACACACTTTGTTTTCAATTTCCACATTTCTGTGTGAGTTAATTGTGTTCGGAACAACTTTAAAGTCTGGTTTAGTGTATGATGGACAGTTTTTCCTCTGTGACTATTTACAAAGTCTATGATGCCTAGGGTTTTAAAATCTGTTCACATTTTAAAAGATGTGAAGTGTATTCTAGCCTAAATTGAAATTTGTGGTGTCTGAAATACTGTTTCTTTCTTTCCTTTTTTCTTTCTTTCTTTCTTTCTTTCTTTCTAAATAAATAAATAAATGACAATTTAGAATAATTTCTTCTAAAAGTAATGTATGGACAAATGCTGTGAAGAGAAAACTCCAACAGAAATCTAAAATTGTATTATTTTGGCAGTGATAATCAGTGTTGGGGAAAGTTACTTTTAAAAGTAATGCATTACAATATTGCGTTACTCCATAAAAAAAGTAACTAATTACGTTACTTAGTTACTTTTTATGGAAAGTAATGCGTTACGTTACTTTTGCATTACTTTTAAAATCTGGACAGGGCTTGTTTGTTTGTTTTTAAAATAAAAAAGTTCTATTTTTGGCAAATATAAAAGCCTTTTCACACCAAAAGTGAAATGAATAAGCCTCAGGCTGAAGGGAAAGTAAATGTACGTCCGTACAGTAGAATGCAGAAGAAGACATTTCAACACACTTCAGCAATAAACAAAACACACAAATGTTTGTCTAGAGTAATTTTAAAACATAGTTCTGTTTTTTATTATTATAACCAGTCCAACACTGCAACATTGGCACAACCAATCATGTGAGTTTGGGGGCGGGGTTATCTGTTTGTCTGACCAATGGAAGATGGGCACTTGTTTAAAAACAGTGATTATTTTTGCATTCCCAGAAATTACACACTCACCTATGCTCCATCTGTAATAATTAAACATTTGTTAAACAACACTGCTGTCACTGTTCACTGATCTTCATCACCTTTACTCATCCTCAGTTTAACAGTGCTGGCTGGGCATGACTCTGCAGAGCGTCTCTGCTAAAAAAATAGTTCTGTTTTTTATTATTATAACCAGTCCAACACTGCAACATTGGCATAACCAATCATGTGAGTTTGGGGGCGGGGTTATCTGTTTGTCTGACCAATGGAAGATGGGCACTTGTTTAAAAACAGTGATTATTTTTGCATTCCCAGAAATTACACACTCACCTATGCTCCATCTGTAATCACCTTTACTCATCCTCAGTTTAACAGTGCTGGCTGGGCATGACTCTGCAGAGCGTCTCTGCTCAGGGTCAGAAGACATTACAGCTTCTCCAGTTACCCATCTTCAAATGCATCACATCCCTGTGCTCTCAACCCTGCCTGTCTGCCTGTTTTCAAGCACCGTCCTGTTGTCTTGAGGTAACGTGAGCCTTCGTGAGGATTTTGGAAATCTTAATTTGACTTTGGGGGTGGGATAGATGCCCAGGGAAATAACAGGAAAGAGGAGGGGGGTCACAGGGCAAAGTTTTGTCTGACTGTCAGTGCTGTAAAGTTTCCCATTTGTTTATAAGCAGCCAAAAACTGGATGATTTTGGTTGTTTTAGTTTTTATTTTTTTACCACAAGTAAAATGTAACAGAGAATTACTGGATTGAAACAGGGTTCTCTAAAATCTTTATCACCCTAAAATGCAGTCAAAAATTGCATTGTAATTATGCGTGGAAGTATGCTTTACTTCACCAAAAAATAATATAGTAAATTAAATATAATTAAAAATAATACAATTATATAATTACACTGTTTCACTAAAAGCTGTTTTCACTAAATGAACACAATAATTAGATTTTTTTTTACACCAGTATACCAATAAATAAAAAAAATAGACCAATAAATAAATAAAATGATGGTTGGGAAGATTTTTTTTACGTTTTTGAAAGAAGTATCCTATAAAGGCTGAATTTATTTGATAAAAAATACAGTAAAACTGTAAAAAAAAAATTATAATAAACTTAAAATAAATAGACTGTCAGTGCTGTAAAGTTTTGTTTATAAGCAGCCAAAAACTGGATGATTTTGGTTGTTTTAGTTTTTATTTTTTTACCACAAGTAAAATGTAACAGAGAATTACTGGATTGAAACAGGGTTCTCTAAAATCTTTATCACCCTAAAATGCAGTCAAAAATTGCATTGTAATTATGTGTGGAAGTATGCTTTACTTCACCAAAAAATAATATAGTAAATTAAATATAATTAAAAATAATACAATTATATAATTACACTGTTTCACTAAAAGCTGTTTTCACTAAATGAACACAATAATTAGATTTTTTTTTACACCAGTATACCAATAAATAAAAAAAATAGACCAATAAATAAATAAAATGATGGTTGGGAAGATTTTTTTTTACGTTTTTGAAAGAAGTATCCTATAAAGGCTGAATTTATTTGATCAAAAATACAGTAAAACTGTAAAAAAAAAATTATAATAAACTTAAAATAAATGTTTTCTATTTTAAAATATTTTTCAAATGTAATTGTGTAAAAATGAAGTTTTACAAAGAGGCAATCTCCCACCAAAATAAAGAAAGAATTGTACATTTAGTCTACAGTCTCAGGAAACTTGATGGCCAAATAGAAATCGCTTTTGCCTTTATTTTTTTTTTATCACCATGACAGCAACATCAGTGTGACTATTGTGAACATCTAATTATATTAAGATTTTGTAAGTGCCATTTTCTCTCAAACACACACATACAACCGAACATACTTCCATTCTGATGTTAAATGTTCTCAATTACACTTCCATGTGCTCGTGACTCCACAGCTTTCTGCCTCATGGGAATGAAAGCAGTGAGCTTCCTGCCATTGCACACAATTTTTGCTGTACTTAACCATGTCTATATCACAGTCTCTTTCTGTAAAATCAAACTTTGTTTGTTCTTCTGAATGGGCACGTGTGATATTAGATTCCCTGTGAATGCATGCAGTATGTGCCATTATATCAGTGTATGTTCACACTGCAGGAATGTGGAGTGGTGCACAATATCCCACAGCCCCCTGGGCAGCTCGCACAGCTGGTGAAGACATTAAGAAGACATTAAGCAGTCAAACACAAATCACAGTAATTTTTAAACGCTCTCAGGTGCCAGGGCAGAAACACAAACATGTGTGTATGAGAGGGGAACCTCGGTTTATCCATTCGTCTTCTTGTCTTCCTTACTCTCTTGGTGGCTCACAGGCCTTTCCATCTGCTCCTCAGTGCATGTGGGCCATAATAAACCGTGGCATAAAGTGATTGTATTTATATCCACAGAGTTCTGCGAGCGTTTTGCATTGTGGCCAAAAATGCACACAATACCCTCTTAGTATAAAGTTGTCCATCAGTACTCGGCCACAGTGAGCCTTTAAGAGCAATGACTGTTTTCTTGAGTCACCCTTTATTAGTTATATAAGTTTACAGGCCCTCTCTCAGAGAGGGTGACTCAGGGATCAGCCCTCTCTCATTACCCATCAGGGGAATGCGCTTTGGAGACAAAAGAGTGTGATTAAGACGAGAGTAATTATGTGTACCTCAGTAGGAATCCATGACAACAGTCATGATACAGAGATCTTTTATGTGTTTGTGTTTGTGTTTGTCTGTAGTGAGAAGGAGTGACTATAGAGTGCCAAGACAAAAGAAGGTTAGATACAGTCGGGCATTATCTGAGTGAGTGTGTGTGTGTGTGTGTTATCAATCAGCAGTGTTTGTGTATTGACTAGGAGGTCTTCAGCAGTCATCAGGGGGAATGGGGTGCATCAGGAGGTCAGTAGAGGTGAGGTGGCATTCATGGCCACATCTAATCAAGGGTGCTCAGAATAGCAAGCTTTCAGTAAAGTCTACAGGTACGTCCAAACAAATCAAGCCAATGTAAAGGAATGTGGACATCACACTGGCTAAAATAACTTTGTTTCAAATATCATAAATCTAATTAGTGGGGGTGGGGGGAAGGTGGGGTTGACTCCAGTGCTGCACCCCTAGTGATTCTAAATGGAATTGCAACAATGATAATTGTTTCCAAACAGGTTTCCCAAACATTTCCTGGGTAGCCTCCCCTAAACTCACAACAAAAGAAGTTACCTTGAGTTTTAGATGGATGAATGAATGAGAGAGAATAAAAAGTATAGCATCTGGATACAGTGAATATTATTTATTACACATTAATTTAAGCGATATTATTTTTGGTTATATTAGTATTTGTTTATACATGTATTATAAACTTTGTTTCATATATCAGAAATCAAATCAGCACAAACCATTGGAGGTGGAATTGCAAAAATAATAATGGTTTTCAAATAGGTTTTCTAAACACTTTGCGGTTAATACAAACTTTTGAACATTTGTTTTGAGTTTGATTTCCATGTAGGTTTCCATGTGGTGAGTGAAATGTTTTTAATGTGTATGTGTTTTTTGTGTTTATGAGGGTGCATGTGATAATGTGGGCTATGTGAGCCGTGATCTATATTTTTGAGATCATGCACTGGGCTATGGCTATGATGGGCATGGTTATGACAAGATGGGTCAAAATGGGTGTGGTTAGGGCATGGTGGGTGTGGTTAAGTCTTCCACTTATGTGTGTGAGATTATTTTCATTTACATTTACAGTAAGTTGAAATTTAGTAGATGCATTGTATCAATGATATATTTCATACATTACTAAAATGATTTAATGATTTTCTTTATAATATAATTTTTTTAAATTAACTAATTAATTTATATTATATAATTTAATATTTTATATGTATTATATAATATTTAAATAATATTTAAATATACCTACCCCTTTTTCACATTATAGTAATAATAATGTTTTTTTTTGCAATTTTAGTACAAAATGCAGTACAACAAATACTGCCAAGATGCGTAAATAATATACATATTACAAGTACTACATTATATGTAATAATGATTAGTTTTATTTTTTTATATTATAAAATATAATATTTAGTCATTGGTGTTGTACATCATATATCATAACACTGTATTCCTAATGATGAGACGCACACTGTATTTTTGAAATCATGAGATCATCCTTTGGCCATAGCTATTATTAATGGGATTACAGTAAGTCTTATCTATGCATAATGTGTGAGATCATTTACATTTACATTTATGCATTTAGCAGATGCTTTTATTCAAAGTGATTTACAAATCAATAATAATTTAGGGATGCACAAACTAGAGCGTAACAATGATATTTTGGAAGAATTTTATTTTATTGAAAAGGTGTAAACTTAGACCATGAACCCAGAGCTCGTTCAACAGTTTGATTTAAAATTCATCTTTTTTTATAGTCATGTTAGTGAGAAACGAACTTGACATAATCATCAAGAGAGATTACCCAATCAAATAAGTTCATGTTACCGTGGAAACAAAATTCGAAAATAAAAGAGACGGTCCCTCCCATAAAGTGCTGTATATTACATAATCAAAGCGGTTTCCTTACACTTTTATAATAAGATTATATTTAACTAACAATATTATTAAATAAATATATTGTTTTATGCAATGTGTCCGAGGTGGAATCCTAACAGCATGTCCTTGTTGTGTTGTAATTGATGGATGACATGTGGTGGATGTTCATTGGTTGAATTGTGCCATTATTTGTGTTTGAAATGTTTCTTTTAGCCCTGAACGCCCTCCCCGTCTGCCAAAACACATCCTCCTAATCCTCCCATCAGCAAGTGTTCTCCCCTTATTGATTGACAGGAGATGGAGAAAGTGACAGTTTGCAGACAGTAAATCAGGTGAAGCGGACAATAGCCACAGTGTTCCTCTGCTGTCCTGGGCCTCTCACTCTTTCTTTGCCTTTCTTTTGAAGTCATTCTTTCCCTTGGTCATTTTGGTCGTGTTGGGACGTCTATGCACGCTATTGCATTGCAGCCTCACAGGAACATTTCAGCTTTGCAAGATGTGAAGTGTAACTGATCTGATTGAGGCCAGACCCGCTAACCTGGACACACTAACTCCAACCGCATGTGAAATGTTTGAAGAGTGCTGTGTGTACGTGTGCTGGCACCGCTCCTCCACTTTAATAACTTACTGTGACCAGTCATATGGCACGCAAAATTATTCCTCCAGTTTGCCTGCTATCTGAGTTTTGTGGGTTTGTTCAGCCTGCAACTGAATGTAATGGAGACATTTCAACCCAAAATAAAAAAGAACATTATTTTCACAAGCACATTTTATATAATTAAGCACATTTTCTGAAAAATATTTACATTGCCATGTGTACTGAGCAGAACATGCAGTCACATTTGTTGTAATTCAGATTATTCTCAATACTGATCCTCATTAGACTGTCATTACGGTAAAGATTTTTTTTTTCTGTAATTATTATTATTATTATTATTATTAATAATAATAATAATAATAATAATAATAATAATAATATGGTAGTACAAATACTACCAAGATGTTTAAATAATCTGCATTGTATAAATTATATAATATTAAACATATTATATATAAATATTATGTATTAATACTTTATAAAAAATATAAAACAGATTGTATTATTATTATAAAATATATTTAAATTATTTCACATTATAGTTATAATGATGCATTTTCTTGGCTTTGCAATAAATACTGCCAATATCTTTAAATAATGTACATTATATAAATTATACATGAAAAATTAATTGGATTACAAATGTATAAATTATATATAATATCAAACATTTATTTATTTGTTTATTTATTTATTTACCAAATACAAAATTTTGTCATATTGTCATAATATATAATACATACAAATATTCATCATGTCATTATTATTATTATTATTATTATTATTATTATTATTACTGTTGTTGTTGTTGTTTTAGCTTTATGATGAGATTTTGGGTTAAAGGGGTCATATGATGCGATTTCAATTTTTCCTTTCTCTTTGGAGTGTTACAAGCTCTTGGTGCTTAAAGAAGATCTGTAAAGTTGCAAAGACTAAAGTCTCAAATCCAAAGAGATATTCTTTATAAAAGTTAAGAGTCAGCCACACCTACCTAAAACGCCTCATTCTAACACGCCCCCACATGTCTACATCACTGTGTGGGGAGATTTGCATAACGCCGCCCAAATGTTCACTCAAAGAAAGAAGGCGTGACTTTTATTCTCGCTATAGTATTGTTGCTGCCGCCATGTCGTGAAGACGCTGTGTGTTTCATTGTGAAAGCGAAACTACTTTGTTTGGTCTTCCAAAAGAGGATGATATACACTTCGTCATACCTAGAGCTGATCCTTGCTAGTCGCTGAGGAAATACATCAACTTTGCGCTGTGGATCGCTGGATCGGCTTTCACCATGGACGAAGCGGAGTCCAGCCCGGGGGCGTCACATGTGGTTGCCACAAGCCCGCCGGCCGCGCCGTTCTCAAGCCCACCGCCCTCCACTCACTCAAGCCCGCCATGTGCGACGCTGTGCGTTTCATCGTGAAAGCGAAAATACTTTGCTTGGCCTTCCAAAAGAGGACACGACTAGAAATCAGTGGTTAAGTTGTTTTTACAACACTGTTCCAGAACAGTTCAACCAAAATATTCAGATGTGTGCAGCGCATTTTATGGAGGACTGTTTCCTGATCCTGGGAGAGTAGACTACAATGCCAGCTGTTCTGACTCACAGACTGTACAGATGTGTGCAGCACATTTTATGGAGGACTGTTTCCTGATCCTGGTAGAGTAGACTACAATGCCGGCTGTTCTGACTCACAGACTGTACGTATGTTTTCATTTTTAAAGAATTTGCCATTTTTAGAAGTTTTGAGCAGTGTAGAGTAGCGCTTGTTGTTTGTAATTTCTCCGATCACAAATGCAGACATGGTTTTATGTTTACGCGGCGCGATGCAACGCGTACATATAGTCATATTAATAGTGTTCTATGTGAACATGTTCTGCATTTATTTTCCCCAGGTTTTTTTTTCTTTTTTTCTTGAAAATCGTATTTGAATGTGCGGCAACTATAGTTGCCGATGGATAAATATGTTGTATTCACCCCTTCAATTTAAAATTTGAATAGGAGGAGAGCATTTGGCATCTAACTCAAAATAACTCCTTTCAACAGATCAATCTTTATTCATAAACAAATGTACTATGCATTAAAGCCGAAGAACATTCGATGCAAACCCCAAAAAGGTTGCATCTAGCTTATAATCTCTTGAATATGAAAACACAACAAATCCAGTCTTAAAGTGGTGGAACATACTGCAGAACACAGTGCAGCCATGAAGTTGCCCAACAGGGTAGTGTGTATCAAAATTTTAAATGAAAATAAATAAATAAAAATAACTAGAATGAAGAAAATATTACATCTATATAATAAAAAAGGTATACCTGAAAAAAAAATTACGCATTTAACTATTAGGTTCCCAACATTCTGCAAAATATCTTCTTTTGTGCTCAACAGAAGAAAGAATCTCATAGGTTTGCAACTTGAGGGTGACTAAATGATGACACAATTTCCATTTTTGGGTGATCTTTCCCTTACGTAAGCTGTTTTAGTGTAAGTAGTTTTATACATTTACATAAACATATTTGCATGCTATACTTTGTGATATGTAAAATATCACATATTTTATGAATAGGCACATATTCATTAGGTCAAATGGATTAACCCTGAGAAAAGTCCTTGATATTCATGAAATGAATGATATTCTTTTTAAAATATATGCTTATTTAAATAATTATCATGTGTAGGCCACACCCATGATTGTTTGTTTATGTATGTACTTATTATTGAACATGCAGGTATTTTCATTCTTAGAGGTGAGTTAGTTAAATGAAAATAAATAAATAAAAATAAATGGAATTAAGAAAATATTACATCTATATAATAAAAAAAGGTATACCTGAAAGAAAATTACACTCTTTTTTTTAGGCCCATAGTATTCAGTGGCTGACTGTAGTAGGTGATTTCATATAGTAATGTAAATGTAAACTCATTACTTGTCTGAATTTCAAAATTATAATGAAATCATAAGCTACTAGTCATAAAAAGAATTGGGGTCCTTGACCAATTAGAATGAAACGCATCCAAACTGGATAAAGGGGCCTCAATATTTTGCCCCTTACAAGACATAATGTCATAAAAGGGAGAAAAAGATAATCTACAGCAATTAATCCCATGCGTTAGCTCTTTATCTTTCCATTCTTCCTTTTGTGTGTCTGACGGAAGTTTGTAAACTGCTGCTGTCACTTAAAAACTGGAAAGTCCCACCCCACCCCATATGGCAAAAGCAGACACAGAAGTGGGGCAGTGGAGCTGTGGAAAGATTGCTCTCTCATCTCCTCCTTTTGACAGATTTATTCCCTATCAAATTAAGGTCTACTGTACAGTAGAGATGTCATTTAAAGGGTTAAGTTATGTTTTACGTGGGATATTATGAAAGCAAAAAGCACTAAACAAGACCAATAACCTTGATTTATTAACCTATTAACACAGTATACCCCATTTCCCCATGATACAAGTCATTTGCCGCTTGGACTTTTGACTAAGTATACAAAAAACTATAGATCTCCTGGAAGATTTGTTTTGTTTGGATGATTCTAGAGACCTTCATGATTATGTAGATATATATATATGTCAACAAAAAGTACTTATTAGTAACATGAAAATTACATTTCTTTGGGAGGGTTTTGCCTTCGCCATGCTTCCTGGAAGTAGGGATGAAAATAAATAAATAAAAATAAATGGAATTAAGAAAATATTACATCTATATAATAAAAAAAGGTATACCTGAAAGAAAATTACACTCTTTTTTTTAGGCCCATAGTATTCAGTGGCTGACTGTAGTAGGTGATTTCATATAGTAATGTAAATGTAAACTCATTACTTGTCTGAATTTCAAAATTATAATGAAATCATAAGCTACTAGTCATAAAAAGAATTGGGGTCCTTGACCAATTAGAATGAAACGCATCCAAACTGGATAAAGGGGCCTCAATATTTTGCCCCTTACAAGACATAATGTCATAAAAGAGAGAAAAGGATCATCTACAGCAATTAATCCCATGCGTTAGCTCTTTATCTTTCCATTCTTCCTTTTGTGTGTCTGACGGAAGTTTGTAAACTGCTGCTGTCACTTAAAAACTGGAAAGTCCCACCCCACCCCATATGGCAAAAGCAGACACAGAAGTGGGGCAGTGGAGCTGTGGAAAGATTGCTCTCTCATCTCCTCCTTTTGACAGATTTATTCCCTATCAAATTAAGGTCTACTGTACAGTAGAGATGTCATTTAAAGGGTTAAGTTATGTTTTACGTGGGATATTATGAAAGCAAAAAGCACTAAACAAGACCAATAACCTTGATTTATTAACCTATTAACACAGTATACCCCATTTCCCCATGATACAAGTCATTTGCCGCTTGGACTTTTGACTAAGTATACAAAAAACTATAGATCTCCTGGAAGATTTGTTTTGTTTGGATGATTCTAGAGACCTTCATGATTATGTAGATATATATATATGTCAACAAAAAGTACTTATTAGTAACATGAAAATTACATTTCTTTGGGAGGGTTTTGCCTTCGCCATGCTTCCTGGAAGTAGGGCTAGGAACTTGACAGCCTCATGTGACAGGAAGGAAATTAATACCTTTTTTTTTCTTCTTGAAATCCTTTATTTGGTTGTTTGCTTGCATGTCATTGAGAAATAAAACATGGATAACATCTAGAAAAATACTTACAAAAGGAATACACAACTATAAACTGCGGCAACTAAAGTTGCCGGTGGGCTTAAGTTTGTGGTGAAGTATGACCCGGACTTGTTCTCGACTAGTTTCGTGACATTCACTCATCTACACTTGTTAAGACACATTTATGCAGCTTTTTTAACCCCTGATCTGCTTAATTTTTTTCACTCTCTCACCCCCTCTCTCTCTTTCTCTCTCTCTTTCTCTCTTTCCCTGGTTTCACCTGTTGTCAGAGATCAGGCTCAGTTGGGAGCATGTGAGGTCAGACTCTTCACAGCATTCAGGGATCAAAGCCCTCCTGCAGCCATCTCTCCCCTGGGCACAGTGCCCTCCTGACACCTCCCTCCTTCTGCTATTTCCATCGTGGGAGGAAGACAGCTGGTGGGGAACTCTGAGGGCAGGCAGGGGATCGTACTGCTGGAGAGCTACCTATCAAATCCAGGGGGTCAAGGTTTGATTGATTTTCATGAGCAGTTAGATTTTGCTGGTATAGTACATAACTACACCTTTATGGGGGTTTATGAGAGTCCGAAACTGTCATTGTGATGAATGAGAATGCCAACAGATATCTTTCTCCAGGTATTATAAACATCCCTATTCACAAACCAAGAGATACCAACACACACTTATATACACTGCCATTCAAAAGTTTAGGGTCAGCATAATGTTTTTAAATATTTTTGAAAGAAGTCTCTTAGTAAGGTTGCTTACTACGTTTTTTTTAATACAGCAAAAACAGTAATACTGTAAAATGTTATTACACTTTAAAATAACTCTTTTGTATTTGAATATACTTTAAAATGTAATTTATTTCTGTGATGCAAAGCTGAAATTTCAGCATCATTGCTCCAGTCTTCAGTGTCACATGTTCCTTCAGAAAGCATTCTAATATGAGGATTTGGTGCTTCAGAAACATTTCTTATCATTAGCAATGTTGAAATCAGTTGTACTACTTAATATTTTTGTTGAAACTGTGATCTTTTTTTCAGGATTCGTGGATGAATATAAAGTTTAACAGAATTTATTTGAATTCTTTTGTAACTTTATAAATGCTTTTACGGTCATTTCTTTAAAAAAAGGATATAGTTTGACTTTTTTGTCTGACTTTTGATGGCGGGCTTTGGTATCTGCAAATCTGAGAACAGTTTGGGACATTGTTCAGATCTCTTCTGAAACTAATGTTGAGATACATTCAATTTCTTGGCTTTATATAACAGCATCTAAGAAGCAGAAGTTGCCATTTGCTCTCCTTTTAATTTCTATCTCTTATACAGTTTATATGTATATACTGTATATATATATATATATATATATATATATATGTGTGTGTGTGTGTGTGTGTGTTGAACATGTTTCTCGTTTCTCTGCATAGATTTGGCCCACAGACACCTGATCCAGTATCAACAATTAGCTCATTGAGGGTTATGTGGTCATTTGTCTCCATTTGCACAAGCCTCTGAACACTTCCACTGTTAAATTAGAGCATACCAATGGCTAACCATATCCTTCCAGCACCACCAATCACAGCTTATGTTTGGGTGCCTCCTAAAGTTTCTCATTTTCTCCTGCA
This sequence comes from Sinocyclocheilus grahami, assembly GCF_001515645.1. Lineage (NCBI taxonomy): Eukaryota > Metazoa > Chordata > Actinopteri > Cypriniformes > Cyprinidae > Sinocyclocheilus > Sinocyclocheilus grahami. Next base: position 1,023,636 of record NW_015505302.1, read on the forward strand.
GCCTGTACTTAGTGTTCGTGGGAACTCGGGGTCAGTCACCTTGGCGTCTCTCCACCACTCAAGGTCAATACAGATGTAGCCTAGATACAGAGAAAATGTGCTAACCTGTATTTTGGACAAGCTGTGAAATATACATCCAGCTGATACTGGTTGAAATACTTGCACAGTATGCCTGAAATCTGAGATCATAGAGCTGATGTCATGATGTCAGTTTGCAGGCCAAGCAGCAAGGCTCATTTACCATGGGTTACCTCAGGAGTTATGAATGGGTTTTAAAAGAATTGATTTTGATTTGTTAATTAAGGTCTGTTATTTCAAGAGACTTCGACATGTGGTTCTGACTTTTGAAACTGCCTTGTGCTTTAAAAACACACACTACTGGTCAAATATTTTGGGGTCAGTATTTTTTATTTTTTTTTAAAGGATTTAATACTTTTATTCAGCATTAAATTGATGAAAAGTGGCATGAAAGACATTTACAATTTTACAAAAAAATATATTTCAAATACTGTTCTTTTGAACTTCCTATTCATCAAAAACAAACAAACAACAAACAAATAAATAAAATTGTCATTTTTTTCACATAAAAAACAGCTGCTTTCAACATTGATGAATATCACAGGAATAAATTGCATATAAAAAAAATTATATATATATATATATATATATATATATATATATATATATACACACCTTGCTACGTGTACTGCGTTAGGCTAAC
>NW_015505302.1:1024634-1049746 GCF_001515645.1 Sinocyclocheilus grahami
TATATATATATATATACACACTCAAGCAGAAAGCAGTTATTTAATTTGTAATAATTTTTACTGTTTCTACTGACTCAACTAGCATGTGAGCTGTTATTCTTGTGGTAGTTGTAGTTCTAATTGAATTTTGTAGTTATTTTGATAGTTGTAGTTCTAGAGTTTAATTTAAACGCAAAATTACTGTATTTTAAAAACATTCCAAATTCAAGGCATGCTATGACAAAAATATCAATTCTCTTCTGGGCTTTACTATACTATAGCAAATCTCAATTGCTTGATTTTTTATATCATTGCAAAATGTGAACTATATTATTTTCCGGTTCCAGCTCTTTATATATAATAGATAGATAAACAAGTGATCTGTCTGTCTTTCTGTCTGTCTGCCTGTCTGTCTGTTTAATGATATCTATCTATCTATCTATCTATCTATCTATCTATCTATCTATCTATCTATCTATCTATCTATCTATCTATCTATCTATCTATCTATCTATCTATCTGAATACATATGTTCAACTTTATCCACACACACATAGAGCGATTATATACAGTGTACTATATAGCAAATCATTGCGAAATGTAAACTATATTATCTCCCAGCTCGAATGTGCTAAATGTATACTATAAGGCATGAAGATATTAAGATATAAACATTAACATAAAGATTTACTGTAAAGCTGCTTTGAAATAATGTGTACTCTGAAAAGTGTTACACAAATTAATTTCACTTGACTACAGACTGCAGTCTACAGTAAGAACTAAAACGTAATATAAACCAGAGTAATGTGTGGCTTTGAGGTCAGTATGTGTGGTCTTTCTGAGATCGTGCCTAACTTGCATGGTGTCCTGTTTGTGTCGACGTGCCTTGTATATAAACAACATGCTAAGTCAGTAAGGTACCTTGTGATTGTACAACTTAGCGCTGCGACGTTCCTCTTGTAAACTACGATCTGAAGTGGCTGGAAAACATCCCGAAGCCACAAACACTCCATTACAGGCCTGGCAGCACCACAAGCAGGAGGTACCCCTTTATTTTGGGCAATCTTTTTTTCCAAAAGCCATGACCTTAGAGGTGCGTGTGTATGTGTGTGTTGCTGTTCTCAAGACTAATAACAGTATTTAAGCCTCTGTGATCAGAGGTCTTCAAGGTACTGTACTCAAAAATGTACCTGAAATGAACTTTGACTAAGCATGAAAAACAAGTTAACATATTCCAGCAGGCCTGGTGTCTCCTCTGAACATAAAAGAGGAACCCCAGCATAAAGAGACTGAGCACATTTCAGTTCCCAAAACACATTTATAGAAGAGGTGTTAATGCCGGTCAGTATCTGAAAAGCTTTATTTTTGGTGACATCACAGTCACATGCTCACATGAGTCATTTTATTTACTAAGTGGACTTTTCTTTGAACTTTGTTCTTTTTATACATGGGTAATTGACATGTATGGAGGCCTGTTTGGAACCTGTAATTGTGAGATAAAGTTTAAAAGAAGAAATTCATTCATACTGAAATACTGTAAAGTCACAATTGCAAGAAGTCAAGATATAAAGTACATGATTTAAAGTCAAAATTGAGAATCCAGACTTCTTGTGAAAAAGAAGTGAGATTAATTATCTTGAATGTGCACTTGTAGTGTACTTCAAATCTTATATAAAAAAAAAACTGTACTTGAAGATAATATTTATGAAATAAAAGGCTATTTTGGACTTAAAGTACTTAAAGAGATTTAACTTTCTTGACAATGTCAACACACTTAAGTGCACTTGTAATAATGTCAAATTAAAGTACAATTTAAATAGTCCTTTTCTGTAACACTTTTTATGGGGCAATTGTCACTATTAACTAATTGCTTATTAGCATGCGTAATACTAGCATATTGGCTATTTATTAGTACTTATAAAGCACATATTAATAACTTATTCTGCATGACCATATTTTAGATGCCTTATTCCTACCCCATATCTAAACTTAACAACTACCTTACTAACTATTAATAAGCAGCAAATTAGGAGTTTATTGAGGCAAAAGTCGTAGTTAATAGTGAGAATTATCCCCTAAACTAAAGTGTGACCTACACATTTGTTTCTGATGAAGGTGCAATTTAGTACATTTAAAATATAGAAACCTTTAATGTAATATTGAATAACACACTACAGTTAAAATTATAACTTTACATGTGCTTTAGCATGTTAGTCAACACATCAAAATAAGTGCACATCCTTAAAGCATGACAAAATAAAACACATTTATTCGTTATCACAAGGGGTTATAAAATTACATGTATTTATTTATTTATTTGTTTATTTGTTTGTTTGTTTTTTGTCTGTCCGTTCATTCATTTGTTCGTTCGTTCATTCATTCATTCATTCATTTGTTCATTTGTTCGTTCGTTCATTTATTTTCAACCTCTGATGTTGAAACAGGTTTTAAAGGGGTCATGTGATGCGATTTCAATTTTTCCTTTCTCTTTGGAGTGTCACAAGCTCTTGGTGCATAAAGAAGATCTGTAAAGTTGCAAAGACTAAAGTCTCAAATCCAAAGAGATATTCTTTATCAAAGTTAAGAGTCAGCCACACCTACCTAAAACGGCTCGTTCTAACACGCCCCCACATATCTACATCACTATGTGGGAAGATTTGCATAAAGTTGCCCAAATGTTGTGTAACTTTTATTCTTGCTAGTAGTATTGTTGTTGCCGCTTTCATGTCAACTACTCACATACCAACGGCTTTCGCAAGTTACATATTAGTACTTAGAATAATTTATCTGTTCTGACTGACAGGAAAAGACTTTGTAAATAAAACAAGTGCTCGCCGAAGTGTGAATCTGTAAAAATATCAATACCATCAATGACACATCAGCCTGTGACAGAGACGTCTGTAAACATAATTAGTCATAAAGTCTCTGACCTACTTCTTCCTTTACATAACACACAACCACACCCAGAAAGCTTTAGAATGCATCTTGTAGTCTATTTTAGAGCCCAGCTCTCTCTATAGATTAAATTCTAACCCACAGCAGGTCAGAGCTTATCTACTGTACCGCTCTTTGATGTCCTCATCTCTCTCTCTCTCTCTCTCTCTCCTGGCCTGCTTTTATTTTATGGCTGAATCATATCGCTGTCTGCTTGAAATCTACTCCTGATTTATGCTGGCCCCCTCTGTTAACAAAGTGCTCTGGACTGGGCAGCAGGGATAATAGAGTCATCACATTCGGCACGTAGTCACGCAACGAGAGGACACAGGCCTGATAAACTTACTCTGGACAACATAAACGCTTACTGCTAATGACAAAAGGTACAGCTAAATATAGCCCGCCAGTGATGTATCACTGCCATATGTAGAAAGATCATGTGAGCAGGGTCTGGTGTCCGATCTTATCACAGGATAATTTTGAATAAATAAAGACTATACTGAGGAGGAGCCTAATGTGCTTTACTTGAACAACATGATGGCATGCTAATATACACTCTAAAAAATACTGGGTTAAATATAACCCAGCGCTGGGTTAAAAAGGGACAAACCCAGCTATTGGGTTGTTTTGACCCACCTATTGGGTTGGGGATATTTAACCCAGCATGTTTTAGAGTGCAGGTGGTGTACAATCCCATAGGAAAGAAAATTATGAAAGGCATCTCTTCACTTTTCACTTTCATGATACAAGAAGTAAAATGGCATAGTTGATTGCAATCACAAGAAAGAGTCAAACTGCATAAACATTTCAATAACCCTGAGCAAACAGATGCATTTTCAGTTGAGTTTTGAAGGAGGCAGAGATAACATTTCACTGAGATGCTAGGGGAGAGATTTCCTGTATCAATGGGCTGAGGCACTGCAAAACAATATGAACTTAGGAATCATTAATAACATGTCTCTGGAAGGCCTAAGAGTCCAGCCAGAAGAGTCAAGAGATAATCATATCAGCTAATACTGTTGTGTAAAATCCTGAATGGCATAAAACAGCAAACTTATGCTACAAAACAGTGGAAAAGAGGAATGAGAGGAATGATTCTTCACAGAAAGGATATGCTTGAGGTATAGTGTCGCTATGATTTGCGGCTGTACTTTGTGGTTAGTTGCAGGAGGTCAGGCAGCAGATCGCCCAGGCTGGTGGAGTACTTCAGTCATTTTGTGGTCAGAAGTGCATTTGCTTATCTCACTAAGTGAAAAATGTGTGTCTGTTTAAATGCATGTGGTCATGGCCTGGTTTGAATTGTCCCGATTGATCATTGTGTCACAGCAGTAGAGTGCATGTGGGTTTAGATCAGAAACTCTGTAACGAAACAATGCAGCTTTATTAGTACAAGAAAATGTATACTTCACAAGAACAATTCTAATTCTGTCATCCTTTACACGCATTGTTACTCCAAACTCATACGACGATCACGTTCTTCCGCTGAACACCAATCAATTGCTGAAGAACATCCTAGACATTTTCAGTACAGTCAAAGTGAATGAGGACTGGAGTTGTCAGGTTTTACCGAAAATCACAAAAAAAAAAATATAATAAAAAGTTTTCCGTACAACTCATGCACAAGTCTTCTGAAGCCATAAAATAGCTTTGTATGAAAACTTAGTTATCCAGTTGCAATGGTTAACAGTTATCAGTGATCAGTGATTCATGATTAATGGTAAACTATCATAATGTGACCCTGGACCACAAAACCAGTCATAAGGGTCAATTTTTCGAAATTGAGATTTATACATCATCTGAAAGCTGAATAAATAAGCTTTCCATTGATGCATGGTTTGTTAGGATAGGACAATATTGGCCGAGATACAACTATTTGATAATATGGAATCTGAGGGTGCAAAAAAAAATATACAAATTCTGAGAAAATCGCCTTTAAAGTTGTCCAAATGAAGTTCTTAGCAATGCATATTACTAATCAAAAATTAAGTTTGAATATATTTACTGTAGGAAATTTACACAATATCTTCATGGAACATGATCTTTACTTAATATCGTAATGATTTTTGGCATAAAAGAAAAATTATTAATTTTGACCCATACAATGTTTGTTTGGCTATTGCTACAAATATACCCCAGCGACTTAAGACTGGTTTTGTGGTCCAGGGTCAAATATGACTTGTATAAGATTCAGGTGGAAAACCTTTATTATAGTTTTATGCTGCTGTCTTACTTTTTGTCATATATTATACAAGTTTGATGAGTAAATGATGACAGAATTTTTCATTTTTGAGTGAATGTACCCTTTAAGATGTTCCATTTAATTGTTTGGCGTCAGATTTATTTCATTTATTTTTTTATATATATGTTTTTGAGTCTCACCAACACTGCATTTATTACATCAAAAGTGCAGTAACAGTAATATTATAAAATATTGTTAGATTTTAAAATAACTGTTTTCTATTTTAATATATTTTAAAATGTAATATATTCCTGTGACACAAAGCTAAATTGTCAGCATCATTTCTCCAGTCTTCAGGGTCACATGATCCTTCAGAAATCATTCTAATATGCTGATTTGCTGCTCAAGAAACATTTCTGATCATCAATGTTGAAAACAGATGTGCTGCTTTATATTTTTGTGAAAACTGAGATACATTATTAAGGATTTTTTGATGAATAGAAATTTCAAAAGAACAGAACCCCAATTAAATGTGTGTAATAGGTTGAAACGTGGACTGTCCACGAGCAGTTCATTGTTATGGTGACCAGAAACTCTTGTCATCAACTTGTATAAATAAAAGTAGCGCTGCTGCTCAGTTCATGTTGTATCAGTTAACCAAGTGCTCTGTGAAGGAAAATGCTGGGACAGCACACATCTCAAACTCATGCTTTAGGACCATGCCATGGGAACGTACTTAGGAAAGTGAGAGAGCTGAGAGAAAGAAATAGAAAGAAAGAGATGAAAGAAGCCATATTGGTCTCGTTGATCCTCTCCATCCATCACAATCAGCACCAGGTTCAGCCCCAATTACACTGCAGGCCATGTGCTGATTGTTAACACTGTGAAAAACAGAGGGTGAGGTGGAGAGGTGATGATAGAGATATGGAGAATGAGTTGAGGGGGAACGGGTGGAAAAGACTAGGTCATTTCTCGGATATGAGACATTTGGCCTGTACACACAATCATCCATTTATGTATTACATTAGGACTACATACAAAAAAAAAAAATCTCATGTATCTTACCATCTTTAAAAAAGTGTCCAAAAAGGACTGATTGTCCTGCTTTTGGAAAACCACAAAGAACTTTTTTTTCAGCTCTTTTGAAAATCATCTATGCACTGGTGCCTTCAAGTGAATAAAACACAGTTCACAAACCCATTTAATTTCTGTTATCTGATGTATTTCTGAGTGAAACAAGATATTCTATGAGAATGATGACAGAACTTTATTTTATACATTTGGAATTAGTTTGATTGAAAACTGGAGATTAAATCAAAATGGAAGAACTGAAAAAGTAAGAACAATTTATAATGTCAGTCATTTAAGAGGCAGAGGGAGTTATTTAATAAAACGGAAGAATTGAAAGAATTGTTCTTATCAGTTAAAAGTTCTATTTAACTAGCTGGCTCTGTTCACTTCCATTTTAAGTGCCATGCAGGAACCGCATTTTTGCTTGCGCGATAGTTCACCCAAACAATGAAAATTCTGCTTTCATTTACTCACCCTCGTGTCTTTCCAAAGCCATTAGACTTTCATCCATCTTACACTCTTAAAAATAAAGGTGCTTCAAAAGGTTATTCAAGCGATGCCATAGAAGAACCATTTTTGGTTCCACAAAGAACCATTCAGTCAAAGGTTATTTAAAGAACCATCTCTTTCTTGCCTTTTTATAATCTGAAGAACCTTCTTTCGCCACAAATAACCTTTTGTGAAACAGAAAGGTTCTTCAGATGTTAAAGGTTCTTTATGGAACCATTTAGACAAAAAGGTTCTTCTATGGCATCGTGAAGCACCTTTATTTTTAAGAGTGTCAATGAAGATATTTTAATAAAACCTCAGAGATTCCATTTAAAGTTCACACAATCAAAACTTTGGTGCTTCAAAAAGTTCGTAAAGAAATCATAAAGGAATTCCATATGAATTGAACGGTTTAATGCAAGTCTTCAGAAGAAACATGCTCACTTGATATGATAAAATTGCTTGATGTGCAAGAAAAGCAATTTTGTCAGGCTGGATATCACCCCGAGGTTTTTCAGAGATCCTGTTTTTGCATTAAGAAGTTGCACAGGTTGGACAGGCCTAGCCATGTGCAGTGTTATCTTCTTCTAATCTTCATCGTATTCCACTGAAATCTGTCATGTCAAAATGATTCCAGCAGGCCAGTCACAACCTCATGCTGCGTTTGACAACATTTTTGGCCTGTTTAAGTGTTATTTATTGATTATTTGTATTGTTTTCATGTATTTCACATTCTTGCATTTCTTACAGAGTAAATTGAAAACTTACACTTCGCTTTTATTTGCCCCTCTGGTTTGAATTTCTCTATTTTGCTCTTTATGTGCCCAAGTTTAATGAAAGCCACCTGTTCCCACCAGCGCTGGTAATGTAATCTCACTTCATTGAGTTTAATAAGTAAAACCAACTGACTTTCTGTAGTCTTACGTGTGAGTGTGCGTTTACGTGTGCGTGCACAGGCACACTTGCATGTGTTTCATAATATCAGTGAATTAGGACTGACTGTTGCAGCTATATTTAGCCTGTCTTGCACCCCACATGGAGGGTTTCTCCTCTTCATTCTCTCTCCTGGCTCTGTTTGTGTGGGTCAGGCCCAGAACTGTGAGGGGAAACTCAAACAGTCCTCCGTGTTTCTCTGACCCCACTCTCAATTGCTCTGACTTAAAAGGCTGTTGTTTAGAATATGCAATGAGAGCCATGGTGGCTCTGCAGGAATGTGATGGTTGAGAAAATAGCTTTTGAATGGAGCCTTGGGGTCATGCAATGATCCATGCAAGCATCCATCTCCTGTATAATACACCCGGTCCCTAGAATTGGCCCAGTATCCCTATTCCTAAACAATGGGACCGTCAGGCTCTAGCTGTGTTTAATGGATTTTTTGAATTTGCATGTTGGTTTCAGTTACATATGAATGTTAACTACTTTGAATTAGCTTTTAACGTGTAAAAAAAAAAAAAAAAAAAAAACACCATTTACTCACCCTACTGTCATTCCAAGCTTATATGACTTTCTTCTTGTGTGTAATTGTTTTTGACTACACAGTGAAAGTCAATGGGGGTCCAAAACTATGTGTAACAGGGCTGACGAGACGTGAGACGTGAGACGAGCGGATCCATATGCAAAGCTTTATTAGACAGATGTGGTCTTAAGACAGGCAGGGTCAGAACACAGGCAAACAGGTATATGGCGGGCAAAACACAAGAACAGTCACAGGGCTAGCGAAGGTCACTGCTGGGCAGACAGAATCGGAAAGGACAAGACTAAGGGAGAAATCCAAGAAACCAGGCGAAGATCAAGAACGGATTCGTGACACTATGGAACTGCATTTCAGACACGGAATAAAGAAAATAAAAAGATAATTGCAAATTTTTATCTCACAATTCAGACTTTTTTTCTCACAGATCTGACCTTTTTTTCTCAGAATTACGAATTCACATCTCACATTTCTGTTTTCTGCTACGGAATAAAATAAAATAAATAAATAAAGTAACTGACATTTTAGCTCACAATTCGGACTTTGTTTATCACAATTCTGAGAAAAAAAAGCCATAATTGCAAGAAATAAATTCAGAATTCTAACTTTTTTTCTTGCAATTCCAAGTTTACATCTCACAATTCGGACTTTTCCTCAGAGTTACGAGTTAACTCATAAAATTGTAAGATGCGTCGCAATTACCTTTTTTTTATTATATATTTTTTTCTGTGGTGGTAAAGGGCTTCCATACATTGGACCCTACTGAAAAAAAGGCAATTTTCTAAATATGTTTCTTCGTGATGGTGAGTAAATAAGCACAGAATTTAAATTTGCTAGACTATCCCTTTTAGCTACAGTTTCACAGTAGCTTTCCCAACACTGTTCTTTACACAGAAGCCACCTTGAATTGGCATAATGTCCACAATTTACACCATATTACAAAATATACAGGCTCGAGTTGGTGACCCCGTCAAGTATGTTATGGGACAACAGTGGTTTATAAAGACACAAGCCTTGGGAATAGGGGTGGATTGCAGGGTCAGACACAAGTATGGGGGGGGTGGCTCTACAGTGCGGATGGCCATGCATTCTTTCTTATTTAGGGGCTCAGGATGAGGAAACGCCATTTCCTGTCAGCTGTGGGCTTTGCTTTTCCACTCAGTCAGTTGTGAATTGACTACACATGATTTAGTCTGTACAAAATTAGTACGCATGCATGCATGTCTGCACTCATCTACCATTATGCAATGTTTAACTTGCACAGAATTACTCACGTAGAATTAACCTCACGTCACAAAACGGCACACAAACTGCAAGCTGTCTGAGTCACTGTGCTTTTCTTTTGATTTACAGCATGGTCTCATACAGGCTTTCGCACAGACATGCAAAAAGCCTTTTGTGCTCATTTATTTATATTTATGCTAATTTTGGCTGCATTTATTTGTATCAAAAGTACAGTAAAACAGTAATTGTATTATTTTGTAATTATAATATTACATTTTTTATATATCTTTTAAAAGCGAATTTATTCCCGTGATGCAAAGCTGTATTTTCAGCATCATTACTCCAGTCTTCAGTGTCACATGATCCTTTAGAAATCATTTGAATATGATGTTTGGCTCCTCAAGAAACATTTCGTATACTTATCGATGTTGAAAACAATTATGCAAATTTTAAAAGTTATGCAAATGCATATATATTTGTGTAAAAAAAATTTTTTTGAATTCTTTGCTAAATACAAAGTTCAAAAGAACACCATTTATTTGAAATTGAATATTGTGTAACAATCTAAAAGTAGTTATTGTCACTTTTGATTAATGTAATATGTCCTTGCAGAATAAAAATATTAATTGCCTTAATAATTGCACTGTAAAACAGCACAAAAATGCTTTGACATGGCAATATGTATACTTTTGAAATATTCTTAAAATTATGCAAAAAGCATATAAGGACTTATAATATATACATTAGAGGAAATTCACATAATTTTATGTGCAAACCATCACCATAACATCATTGATGTATTTTTACAGTATATTTTTTTCTGTGTAAACTGTCTGCATGCACATGTTTTTTCCCCCTAATAATTGGATAAAGTTAATTCAATTATTAAATGATTATAACAGCATTATATAGCACAGCATTTCATTTCCATCATACTTGAAAGTCTTCTTTCAAACTTGCCCACAAGTGTTTGGTTACATTAGTCAATAAATGAGCTAAACCGTAAGGGCTTTTATTTTTTTATTTTATTTAAAAAAAAAATTGTGATTGATTGACACTTTAATCTCTTGGTTTAAGGATTAGTAAATGCTGCAATCTTTGTAAAATCTGCCGTTAGGGTCTGTGGCTCTGCTGCTGTATGTCTCTGTTATTAAATGGAACTTGACTTTGCTTCAGGCACAAATCCATACAGTATTCTGTCCTCACTCGAAGTTTACAACCACTCTCAGTAACAGAGGAGCAGTTATACAGGCTTGAGTAAATAACTGCTTTGGTGGTAAAATGATAGATTGTGACTAATGTGAAAAATAAGGCATGGAAAATCAATGGTAGATGTTTGCTGTATCATTATTAATCCATGATGTGCTTTCCAGATGTTTTGCATAACATAATATTTACCAACGCATGCAGCAAGCCTCTGCATTGACAACTTGTTTCTTTGCCGCCCTTTGACATTTGTCCTCTGACCCCAGTCTTGTTTCTGTTGGGCGGCCTGCTCTATCTGCCTCCTCCTTGAATGGGTTTTTGAAACTCATCCATCATTTTCTTTACTTCATGTGAGTTATGCTTAGGCATTAAAATAGGATTTTGGGAAGCCTAAACATCTAGGATATGTTTTCTGCTAATAAAGAACATTTTGTGGTAGCCTAACATTATATTTGTTTGTTAGAAAACAAATAAACAAGCAAAAAAAAAAGAAAAAGAGATTATATGGTCACACTGTAGTTTGAGGACCAATCAAAGTTGTACATGTTTTAAAAAAAACTTTTTTTCCAGCTTAGTTCCTTTTTTTTCTTGTCAGTTCCAGTACAGACAAAATGAGGGAGAATCCAAAGAAAGGAAAACATTTTCATACCTAAGTCCGAACTATTATTATTTGATTGAACAGGAAACAGTGTGTGTGTGTGTGTGTGTGAGAGAGAGAGAGAGAGAGAGAGAGCAAAAAAAGGTCAATCTCGGATCTCTGTTAAAATTCAGCTAGGTTTTGACGGGACAAACACGTTTTCTGTGTCCGTTCACAAAGCAACTTCTCTTGCACAGAAATGACGGTAGGACAAAGTTTGTCTTTCTAACCATTCACTTCATCTCTTATGATCCCATCCATTTTTCTTCAGCACCCAAATGACTCATGCATAGCAGCTCAATCAATGCTAAATTATTTTATACCATGATAATGATTTCTGGAAATGTTTTATTAAGGTTATGGTATGAATATTCAATAGATAACACAGCATGGAATTTATTTAAAGGTATTTGTAATTATACATTGGATGAAGTTGCAATTAGTGCATTTAAAATATTTTAATTTGAATGTGTAATATGTAAATGTAATATCAATAACATGGTACAGTTAAATTTACAAATGTTCTTTGTGCTTTAGATGTTATTCAGCGCAGCAAAATAAGTGTAATTCATCAACGCACAAAAAAACAACCAAAACATATTTGAAATGTACTTTAAAGTAAAACGGACATTTTTATAAAATGCTCTTTTTAAAAGCGTGTTTTTAAACAGTCCAGATTTTTATTGCGTCAATATTGTATTATCTGCAAGCAAAGTTTTTCCAAAATCTAATTTTAAGATTTGAAGTAAGTGCACAATCAATATAATAAAGGACACTTATTCTTCACAAGGAAAGGGTTCAGTTTTCTTGCCACTAAAAATTAACATTGTGAATGAAGCTCTTGTAATACAGTAAATCATCACAATCACTCAAAATAGCGATAATTTCTGGAATATTTTGCTCCACCATATTGCTCACTGTTACAGGGGTCATATGATGTTGCTAAAAAGAACAGTATTTGGTGTATTTGGTGTAATGAATAAGGTTAATAAAACACATTATTTTCCACGTACTGTACATTATTGTTTCTCCTCTATGCCCCGCCTTTCTGAAACGCGTCGATTTTTACAAAGCTCATCGGTATGAAAAAGCGAGGTGTGCTGTGATTGGCCAGCTATCCAGTGCGTTGTGATTGGCCGAATACCTCAAGCGTGTGACGGAAATGTTACGCCCCTTACCATATTGTGATGTCAGGCCGGAGCGATGATTCAAAAACATGAAAACCGATTATAAACGAGGCACTCATTGCATCCAGTGGGGACATAATTATGGATTATAATGACTTATACTGTCTTTTTACGCGTTGCATTGCATTGCGCCGTGTAAACATAAAACCATGTCTGCATTTGTGATAGGAGAAATGACAAACAACAAGCCCTACTCTACACTGCCCAAAAAACTCGCTTTTAAATATATAAAATATAAAAACTCTTTAAATATAAAAAACGTACTTACAGTCTTTGAGTCAGAACAGCCGGCATTGTAGTCTACTCTCCCAGGATCAGGAAATGGTCCTCCATAAAATGTGCTGCACACATCTGAATATTTGGGTTAAAGTGTTCTTGAACAGTGTTGTAAATACAACTTAAGCACTGATTTGTAGTCGTGTCCATTTTTGGAAGACCAAACAAAGTAGTTTCGCTTTCACAGCGAAACAGCGTCACACACAGCCAGCCTACAGTGAGCAGAGGCCGGGGGATAAAGTGAGCAGAGGCGGGTGGGCCTCAAAACGGCGCGGCCGGCGATTTCGACGAAGGAGCATCCGGAAGGACATGTGATGACCCCAGGCTGGACTCTGCTTCGTCCACGGTGAAAGCCGATCCGGCGATCGACAGCGCAAAATTTAAGTATTTCCTCAGCGACCAGCACGGATCAGCTCTAGGCATTAAAAAGCAGACATCGTCCTCTTTTGGAAGACCAAACAAAGTAGTTTCGCTTTCACAGCGAAACAGCGTCACACACAGCCAGCCTACAGTGAGCAGAGGCCGGGGGATAAAGTGAGCAGAGGCGGGTGGGCCTCAAAACGGCGCGGCCGGCGATTTCGACGAAGGAGCATCCGGAAGGACATGTGATGACCCCAGGCTGGACTCTGCTTCGTCCACGGTGAAAGCCGATCCGGCGATCGACAGCGCAAAATTTAAGTATTTCCTCAGCGACCAGCACGGATCAGCTCTAGGCATTAAAAAGCAGACATCGTCCTCTTTTGGAAGACCAAACAAAATAGTTTCACTTTCACAACGAAACACACAGCGCCTTTACGACATGGCGGAGGAAACAACAAAACTACAGCGAGAATAAAAGTTACGCCTTCTTTCTTTGCGTGAACATTTGGGTGGCGTTATGCAAATCTTCCCACACAGTGACGTAGACATGTGGGGGCGTGTTAGAACGAGCCGTTTTAGATAGGCGTGGCTGACTCTTAACTTTAATAAAGAATATCTCTATGGATTTGAGACTTTAGTCTTTATAGATCTTTTTTATGCACCAAGAGCTTGTAACACTCCAAATAGAAAGGAAAAATTTAAATCGCATCATATGACCCCTTTAAAGGGATGTTCACTCAAAAATGAAAATTCTGTCATCATTTACTGACTTTCATTCTTCTGTGGAAAGCAAAAGAAGATATTTTGAAGAATGTTTCTATCCAATGTAAGTAAATGGGGCTCAAAACAACATAATTGCCTCACTGGACACCTCCACATCTTATCAGTAATGGCTGCGTTCACTACTGTCGCCAGAAATTGTCAATTTTCGTTCAAAACCAATGACTTCTGGCTTCTTTGTTGCTAAAAATCAGTGTGTGAATGTTCCTTTAGGCAAAATGTCAAACAGTTTTTCTTTTATCCTCGCTCCTGAATGTCTGTTATACACAATTGTGGTTCTCATAAATCTTCAGGTCAATTATCCCATCATGACCAGGTGCAGCGTTCATCCAGTCAACCTGAGTTTAACCCTGCCGCTCTCTTTGATGCTAGGCAGCTTAGCCAGTCATGCTAAATCACTGGTCAAAAGTCACGAAGCTCCTCCCTCATTCCAAATCAATTTAGTTCATTAAGGTTGACCACTAATACAACACCCTACAACAGCGGCATCTGTTCTTCATTTTGATTTGGCATTCTCAGTGGAGCTAAACGCACTCTTCCGTTCGTTTGCTAAAAGGCTACCAGAGAAGATGATTAGCAAAACGGGGTCCACGTGAACACTTCATTAACTTAATAAGCTTGATTAAAGTTAAATTAGTAGCGCAGGCCGAGCCCATTAAAGCTGACCCATGATGTTTAAACTTTGACCTTCAGGTTCTAGAAACCTCTATAAAAGAGGCCCTATTAGGTCCACATTCAGACATTCCGTGGAGACCAGACGATATGCCGCATAGAGCTGGAAATGAAGAGAACAAGAGAAAGAAGATATCTCCGCTCGTAAATGTTCGATGTTGACACAGTGCGGTGCAAGTCTTCTCACTGTTTTATCAGCTAACCTGAGTGTTTTATTGGCTAGCTTATGTTGAATTTAGTACTAATAATTAGCACACACACACACACACACCTTTTTATATGTTGGCAATAAGAACATTCTGATATCTTTTGAAAGTTTTATGATTTGGAATAAATAAGAACGCATTGGAAGATATTATCTAAGCCGGGTGGTAAATGCATATCTTTCAGTTTAAGATAGTTAAACAGTTGCTACCACCAATAAACGTTCAATACCTTGCTCAATATGGACCTCGTTCACCCTCAGAAGTGTCTTTCAAGCCATATTTTCATATTGCATCACAACAGGATGTCCAACCTTGTGAAAAATAAATACTGTTGCATACTTTTATTACTAATTAATGCAGAAATAATAATTTAAAAGTAAAGGGCAAACTTGCTTTTTTTTGGCATATTTTAGTAGGACTTAAGTACATCTTTATATGCAATTTCATAAGTACATCTATTGTCTTTGAAATTTAAAGTGTACTGCCGAATGTACTAAGAATTTATGCCAAACTAAAATATACTTTATTTTTCATTTCTATTGAAATTTGGGTAACACTTTATTTGAAGGTGTCCTTGTTACACATGTTACATGTACTTACTATTATAATAACAATTAGTTATGCATAATTACATGCAAGTAACCCTAATCCTAAATGTAACCGAAATGTGTCTATCTTGTATTTAATTAAATATATTTGAAATTACACATTTGTAATGATGAAGTTGCAATTTAGTATATTTAAAATATATTACTTTTGATATGATATTAAATTACACACTACTGTTAAAATTATAATCTAGTAATACTTTATCATCTTTATAATCAATGTACTTTACAGTAAAACTTTTAATTTGACGTTACTAAAAAGTCCACTTACAGTAGTCATGAAAGTGTACTTTCTTAATTCTTATTAGTTTATACACACACACACACACACACACACACACACACACATATAGTAATAACACATGTTGTTATAATAGCACATGTTAAAATACTGTATACTATAGCAATAGCACATGTTGTTAATATTACTCAGTACTTACATATAGTTACATACAATATGCATAATTATATGTATAATATGTATAATTACACTGTAACAAGGGCACCTTAGAGTACAGTTTAGCGAAATATATTTTTTAAGATTTGAAGTGCACTACATGTTATCCTACATGTGTAAAATGAAATAAATAAAGAAATATAAAATCTTAATTTTGAGGTTGAATCAGAGCTGAATATTTGAATTAATTACAAAGATTTATGTACCAAAATTACATATTATTAGGATTATTATTACAAGATACTTCAAATAATACCATGGTACCATAGTATCGCCATGGTGCATTTTAATAGTTTTTGCTTCAATTGACTGTGAGTGCCTAATAGATAACTAGTTAACTTAAATTAATTGTTCATGTAACGACACAGCTGTTTGTCAAGGGTTACTATTGTTTAGTTGTTCTTTGTGTATGTGTGTGCTTGTACATTTAGGTCTCTCCATAGCTAAAGATCTAAAGGAGAGAAAGAGAGCAGAGACAATAGAGTGTTAGATATCTGTGAAATCTGTGAGGTCAGCCCAGCGTTCAGAGAAAAGCTCCACCTGGACCTGAGCAGGCCCGCCACCGTCTGCTTTATGGTCTGTGAAATGCTGGACAGGAGAACAGGTCACTAGAGAGAGAGAGAGAGAGATGACAGAGCCCAGGGACTGAGATAAGAGGGTCAGGGGTATAGAAGTCAGAGTTCAGAGGGCGTCATCAACACATGGAGGGGATAAAGAGAGTCTGCTTTCTATAAACCACGAGGAAGAGTGCTGTAATTTACAAGCCTCCAGAAAACCAGCCTGAGCCCTTGATTCTCTCCTTACCACTCCCTCAGAGAGGATGCTGGGAGATCAGATGCTGTCAAAGTACAACTTTGTGCTGGTGTGTGTGCGTTCAAAAGCGAGTCTTCAAAAGCGAGTCTTATTTTCAGTTGTAAAATGTTGTACCCCTAAAAATAAACAGTGCTGTTGGAAAATGTTTACAATGATGTACTATTAAATTAGACGACAATGCCGTATCAGTGGGCTAGAAAGCATATACAAAATAATAATAATTATTATTATTAGTAGTATTAGTATTATTATAAACATGCAAACGCAAAAAAATGTCGTAACATAGAGGAAAATATAATGACAATAAACAGTGTATTTAAAATTATTATTAATTATTATATATATATTATATATATATATTATTAAAAAATATATTTATTTAAAAGCACTGTATACATCAATATGCCAGTATAAAGTTTAAGAGCAATGTTGTATCGGTCAGCAAATTATAAAGAGAGAGAGAGAGAGGGAGAGAGAGAGAGAGAGAGAAAATGTTCAGTTTAAAAAAACTACAAATAAATATAAAAAAAATGGAATATGTTCCATTAAAAATTACAGGTTTCCTGCAAATCTGACTGTCTACATGTTGCACTTTTGCTTATGTGATCTGCAA
Source organism: Sinocyclocheilus grahami (assembly GCF_001515645.1). NCBI lineage: Eukaryota > Metazoa > Chordata > Actinopteri > Cypriniformes > Cyprinidae > Sinocyclocheilus > Sinocyclocheilus grahami. The sequence continues at coordinate 1,041,797 of NW_015505302.1, forward strand.
TATCCCAGATGCTTATGTTACCAGAATAAACAAGTTAGAGCCAAACAACAAACTCTGGGTCTCATCTTTTTGATCTGAAACATGAGAGCCCCAACATCAACTCTATTAAAACCAACTCAGCCAAGGATATTACAAAACCAAAACATGTCATGTGTAAATTTCCTGTTTGTAAAGCTGATACTAAAATAATAGCAGGCTGAGTCAGTCTGTTGCTCATAATGTCTTTACACTGTCATGTCTGAGATTAATCTGAAATTAAATAAAATCTCTTAAAGAAACAGTTCATCAAAAAAAAAAAAAAACTCATATGATTTTCTTCAACCCAGTCTCATAAAAATTCGTACCTCTCTGTACATTTCTGCAACACCGTTTTTACGTACCTTACTGCACATTTCACCGCAGTTTCAAAGAGAAATGTCCACTGAGTGGCGCTAAAACACGGGTTCAATACGTCAACCCTGGCACGTTTTTATTACGTTAATATAGGTACGTATTGCTGTGTTTTTATTACGTTTCTTCATGTACGTATTGCGGCGATTCAGAATTCAAATATCCGGGGACTGTCGCTAAAAGTTAATGCTCTATCGTGTTGTAAATACGCCCTACACCAAACCCAACCCGAAACCTACCCGATAGTGTTAACAAACGCAAAACTGATATAAAAACGTTAGATGCAACCGTGCCATTTTAACTTACTTACATGCAGATTTTAACTGTTTCGTCAAACCGTAGTTACACGGGATTTGAACCGGAGCTCCTCGCCTCTCAAGTACAGCTCCGTACTCCGTGAGCTACCGAACAAACCTATCGTCTATGAAAACCCATTGATATGAAGCTGGATATGTGTGGTGCTAACGTTCAAAAGCATCAGTTTTCAAATCTCCCAGCATATTAAAAATGTTTTGAAGTCACAACATAATACTCTTCAAGTAATTGTGCGAAAATTACGCTTTATTAATCGAAACTCTGTAAATCATACTCTGTGTGAAAATAATTTAAAAGGTGTCGGAGTTTTACTGCCTCTAGCGTTAATTTTTTTGGAAACTGCAGTGATATGTACTTATTGGTACGTATTTCGCGTCTTGCAAAAATTTGCCCCCAGGTATGTATTTGCCATGAGACTGGGTTGATTTTCTTCCTCCTGTTTGTTGTTTGTCACCTAGAAACCCATCCCAGATAAACAACTGCAGTCTTACAGAAGTCGTCACTCGAACCCTGAGTCAAAGCCATACGAGTGAAGTGTTGAGACACTTCGGTCTTCTGTCCATTTCCCTGAGGTGCTTCTCAACACAATGGACCCCAAGCACATAATGTTTGCATCTCCCTCAACATCTCATTCATTCGTCTTTCTCTAATCTCTCTTATCCCTGCGGTGCTCAGGAAGAGAGGAAAGCCCACTGCCTTATCTCTGTTTCTCTGTGTCGGTGGGGGACGAGACTGTTTCTCTAGTGTCTCTCTTCACTCTTTCATTTCAAAGTGTGTGTTCACATCAGGCCCACATTTACTCTTCAAGATTTCCACCGGTTGTGCAGTGTTTGAATGTTCAGCCATGGAATGGTTATTATTCCTCTGTTCTTCAAAGCATGCAGGCCTGTTGTTGATGTAACTCCCTCCGGAACAAGGGCTGAGAGGACAGCAGGAGGATGTTGTCGTCTTTGGAGGAGATCGGGGGAATAGCTTTTCAAGAGAAAGTGAGACGGTGTCGGCAGCTGTGTGTCTTGGCAGGGTGAATGTTGGGACATTTAAAAATCGTTTAGAAATCGTATTAACATCTGAACTTTGCTATAAACTGATTTTGATATGTATATCATATGTATCTGAGGTACTGTACGTATGCAAACGCACAAACACAAATGATTTATTTAGACTTGCAAGGAAAATCTGGATGCATTTAATGACATACAGATAGAGCGTTTTATGGCGTCTTTTCTGTGTGAAAAGTTGTTTTGTTGTTTAGCACTTCTCTTTCCTTCCCCAGCAATATGAATCACACATTCATTGAAATTCTCAAACATACTAGAGATGAATTGAATGGAACAGAACAGTATTAAACTGAACTGAATTGACCTGAACTGAACTACCAAACTGAACAGCATTTAAACTGAACTTAACGAAACTGATTTGAACTAAACTGTTAACCCTTTTGAACATAAACGCTTTTGAATACAGACCTACGGTTGGACTATTTTTTTAAAGAAGACAAAGGCAGCAAAATATTACAGAAGTGGAATTATTTCAAAATATGAAATAATCAAAACGTTATAGAAGTTTAAATTTACTGTAAAGAAAATGTACTGTACTATTGTTTGTAATTTAATATAAAATACATAGTTTTACTCTAAAATTGCTAAAAAAAAAAATGTCTAAAGTTATTTTCCAAATCTGGTTCCTGTGAGATTTTATTTAGGGCTGCCACAAACAGCCACCGGGTGCCATCCAAACTCCATTGATTTTTTTTTTAAATGCATTTTTCTGTCACAAATGTCTACATTTATCTGTCAATATTACTTCTATAATATTATAATAATATTATAATATTACTTTACAAGATAACTACCAAATATGGAATCGTGAGACTCAGACCTTTCCACAATATGTATTTTGTCAAGATTTTAAAAAGTTTTGATTGTAAAATACCATAATACATTTTGTAATATGAAACTTGACACTGCAAACTTAGTGGGAGGAGACTGCTAAAAGATTTAAAGTACCATTTCCATGGTAAAGCAATGTCTAATTTCAAAATAATTTTTCAGGATGAATTTTGAGGTTTTAAGCTTTCATACTGATAATTTATGAAGATTACCAATGGTGGACAGTAACGGAGTAGTTTTACTTCATTACTGTACTTAAGTAAATTTTTCAAGTATCTGTACTTTACTGGAGTAGTTTTATTTTGAGTAACTTTTACTTTTACTTCACTACATTTCATAAAACATGCGCGCGCGCGTCTGATGCTGTTAATGTCGAATTTTAGTATTAATTATTGTAACTGAAAATCAGTTGTTTGTGAACTAAATCTGCTGTAAAGGGTGATCTGTTAATGCTTGAATGCAGACATATTAACATCAGAGTCTCTATGTTTTAGGTCAAAAAACATTAAAATAACACAGATTAAATAAAATAACTCATGGACGTTGATCTTCCTCGCTGATGTAAAGCTAGCAGTTTTACAAAATGCTATGCATTTAGCCCTAGGTGACGTCTGTTTTTATATTGTTTGTCAGCACACATAAACTAAGTTACTATGTGTCTGGATCAACTAGCGGAGTAGACAAATGTTTATTCATAACCATGCTGAAAATAAGTCAATAATGTTAGCTGATGCTAACTGTCTGGCTTGCTGGTACTAAATTTAGGCAATTTTTAAAAAATAAAGTCCAATTATTTTTATTCAACCACCTAGATAGATTACATCTGAGGGAAAAAGAAAGGATGTGATGTTCAGAACATGGTAACTACAGTAATTATCAAAGTGGGTAGTGATGCCCTCTGGGGGCATTTGGCCAGGGGTGTTTTTACACCACAGACAAGGTTTGAGAAGAAAAAAATCATTATGAAAATCTAATTATATTTTCCTTATTATATTCATTATTTCCTTATTGGTTATTTTGGGAAAATCCCAGGTATTTTGAGCAGTAGGATTATAAAAAAGTATGTATGCTAATATAAAATTTAATGATAAAAGTAGCCTATATAAAACTGCAAAATAAACATTCATCTATCGGTACTTTTTACTTAAGTACATAAAAAATCAAGTAATTTTGTAGTCCCACAGATGGGAAGATGATGAGTTGAGCTGAACTGTATTGAACTGAATACTCAACTCAAATGAACTGTATTGAACAGAACTGATCTGAACTGACTTGAATTATACTGAACTAAACTACTGAACAAGACTATTGAACTGAACTGAATTGGCCTGAACTGAACTGACCTGAATTCATCTAAAATATTAAACTGTACTGAACAGAAATGTAGTGAACTGAACTGAACAAGACTGGCAAGGATTGTAGGTGGAGAGAGTGAATGTATAGAGCTCTCTTCCACCCTCAATACCACGACTGAGGTGAGACCCTTGAGAAAGGCCTTGAATCCCCAACTGCTCCCCGGGTGCCGCAACAAAAATGGCTGCCCATTGTGTGTGTGTGTGTGTGTGTGTGTGTGTGTACTAGTATATATGGTTTATGAGGACACAAATGTGTATAATGCCATGGGTACTACAACGTAAACATGGTTTATGAGGACACTCCCTGTGTCCACGTAAAACAAAAGGTTTAAAAAACATACAAAACGGTGTTTTATGAAATTCCAAAATTGCCAGCAGTTTTCTGAAAGGGGTAGGTTTAGGTGGTAGGGCGATAGAAAATACAGTTAGTAATGTATAAAATCCATTACGCCTATGAAGAGTCCCCGTAAACCACAAATGTAATGTGTGTGTGTGTGTGTGTGCGTGTGTACGCGTTTTTGTGACAAATGAGGACATAAATTTGTATAATGACAAAGGTATGACATAGGTATTACAAGGAGAAGGTGACTTTTCAGGACATTACCCCATGTCTCCACTTTTCAAAACGCTTATAAATCACACAGAATGGAGTGTATTGAAAATCTGAAATAGCACAAAGTTTCCTGTGAGGGGTAGGTTTAGGAGTAGGGTTGGTAAAGGGCAATAGAATATACGGTCTGTACAATATAAAAACCATTACGCCTATGGGATTTCCCCACTTTTCACAAAAGTAAACCTGTGTGTGTGCATATATGTGTGTGTGTGTGTGTGTGTGTGTGTGTGTGTGTGTGTGTGTGTGTGTGTGTGTGTGTGTATGTGTGTGAACTTGGATGTGTTAAATGCAGAGCACAAATTCTGAGTATGGGACACCATACTTGGCTACACGTCACGTCACTTTCACAAATGTGACCATGTCTTTTATTTGAAAATGTCTGTGTATAAAGGTCAACCAATCAATCAGGTTAATCTAATAGAAATGCAGAATGAAGCTTTGCACACAAACACACACACACTGTGCTCATGCTATAGGCTCCTCTGTATAACCATAGAGACTGTCTGAGTTCATCATGGGGTGCCAAACACCCCATCCAAAAAAAACCCCCAAACAAACAAGGGGCTGGAGAGTGTGTGTGCGTGTTGAAAGGGTCACTTTGCATTTTCATTAGATTAATGCTGATTAGCCCTGCCACACAGAGATTTGCATTAATGACTTTAAGAAAAGTTTAAATATCATTAGTATGCATGAGCCAGCATGCCACACTTTCACTAGAGGCCAAGGCCACTGCCTGGTGTCTCCACAGTAAGAGAGACGTTTCTCTGCAATGGCCTGCTTTCCTCTCATTAAATCAGCTCTTGTGGCCCAGCAGACTTTATCATTGGAGAACAGTGCAGAAGGAGAAGTTACTTTAAAAATATTCATTATTTATTGAACTAAAATAATGGGAATACTCCCTGCTTAAAATAGCACGTTAGAGCACTGCATAAACAAATATTACATTACAGATATTAAATCTTAAATAATATAATTATTTTAGAAATACATTCCTGCCTATTGCTTATTTTTATTTATTTAATTGTATTTTTCTTTATTTTTTGTGTGTTTTTGCTTGACTCAAATTGGCCTCCAGCAGAAGCAACATTACAAGAATAGACCTCAATCACTTCTGAAAAATGCGTGACAAATCTGGAGTAAAACAGAGGGATGAAGCTTCAACAATATCTGTCAAAAGGGTTTTTTATGATGCTAGAGGAACTTTTTAAAAGAAACAAAAAGTAATGTAACAGGTTAATTTTAAAATAACTTTTTTTTTTTAAACGTGAATAATTGGGGTCTCTGCTAAATCTCAGCAGAACAAGATGCTTAATAAGTATGCTGGGGTTACAATATATCCTGGTGTTTTCAGCAGGGACGTCCTGAGTAAGTCAAGTATCTGAATTATGTGAATATGCGGTTTGTATTTCACTAGGCGAGTTAAGAAAGGAGACTCTAGGAATTTTGTCAGGACATTTGGGATAGAGAGATTAAAACATGGCCAGGACAGACAGAGAGATGGTGTGTGTGTGTGCGTGCATGCGTGCGTACGTGTGTTTTTGTGACATATGAGGACACAAATTTGTATAATGACATGGGTATGAAACAGGTATTACAAGGAGAAGGTGACTTATGAGGACATTACCCCATGTCTCCATTTTTCAAAATGCTTATAAATCATACAGAGTGAGTTTTTCTGAGAAAGTAAAAATTTGCAAAGTTTCCTGTAAGGGGTAGGGTTGGTGTAGGGCAATAGTACATATGTGTGTGTGTGTGTGTACCTGTTTTTCTATTCTGGTGGGGACTTAAACCTGAATACACACAGACTCATGTGGACTCGTGTCACGGTGGGGACCTAAATTGAGGTCCCTACGGGTAAACAAGCTAGTAAATCACACAGAATGAAGTTTTATGAAAATCTAAAAATGCAGAAAGTTTCCTGTAAGGGGTAGGTTTAGGGGTAGGGTTGGTGTAAGGCGATAGAATATATGGTCTGTACAGTAGAAAAAGCATTACGCCTATGGAGAGTCCCCACAAGGATAGCAAAGCAGGAGCAAGAGGAAATGCTTTAGTGGCATATGCTGCTGTCCGTCTCTTCTTTAATCCCTGCATTTTTCCTCTTCTCTTTCCCACGTCCTGAGTGTTAATTGATAAAAACAGGGAGGGAATCCGACCCTGTGACTAATCGCCTCCAGCTCACCACTGCATGTGCGTCCCGATGCTGGACAGAATTGTTAAGTCTGCTCTGCATCCTCTCGAGTCGGGCCATGATGTGTCATGAGGTGAGGACATGAGAAGTTTACATAACCCACCACTAAGAGCCAATGAAGCCTTCAAAGATAACAAGAACAGAAATGACTATAGCAGAACTCAAGCTTCACAAAACATAAAATAACGCAAGCCATATGACATGCAACTGCCCTCCAAACCCTCAAATAGTCTACAGTGTGGTCATGTGACTCTAAACAGACACACATACACAGAAACACCAACCCAAATAGGTGGTCATTTTGTATGAATTTGAACGATGCCAATCATACAGAAATGCGTGTACTTTATTTAAAAATTCAGCTTTTGGACTTAATTGAAAAATAACAGCATGTGGTTTTGGAATGATTTACATATATTTACTGTAGTAAATAGCAATTTGTGTCTACTGACCTGAAGTCATCCAGTCAACAGAACCACAACAAAAACACAAATGCTATTGAAACACACAAAATCGCTGGGCTGATACGGGTTAGACCTGTTGCAGATGGACAGACATAGTAAGCCTGCTGGTGTGGGGTTGGGGGCAACCAGTAAAACCACTAATTGGTGCAATCATAGAATAAGTGCACTAAATCCAAGTCATTATGCTTGCAAAGACAGGAAATGGAGTCTTAGGTTTACAGCTGAAATCACACACACACACAAACACATGCACACATATTCAAGGGTGTTTTTTAAACTTCTTGTCCCAGGGGTTGATTTTCTAGATAACAGATTAGTTAGTTTTATATTGTGTAAAATGAAGATTGCATTACAACTTTTTATCAGGCATTCATTATTATTTTTGTTACTTTTCAAATGCATTTCTTGTATAGATAAGATTGCTTTAGTCTTGTTCCAGACCCAGATTTTTAATTCATCATGTATATTACATTTTAAACTGTGATGATGCAAACAAAAATATATATATGTGAAAATGTCAATATTTTAAACATTATGGCCAGTTTTAGTGTCAGCACAGTGAATAAATGTGCTTTTTCCAAAAGTATATATATATATATATATATACTGTATATATATATATATATATATATATATACAGTATATATATATATATATACTTTTGGAAAAAGCACATTTATTCACTGTGCTGACACTAAAACTGGCCATAATGTTTAAAATATTGACATTTTCACAT
>NW_015505302.1:1051153-1054365 GCF_001515645.1 Sinocyclocheilus grahami
GGAGAGACCCCACAGATAGAGAAGAACACATGTGTGTGTGTGTGTGTGTGTGTGTGTGTGTGTGTGTGTGTGTGTGTGTAAAGGAAAGAGCAAGAGGAAATGCTTTAGTGGCATATGCTGCTGTCCGTCTCTTCTTTAATCCCTGCATTTTTCCTCTTCTCTTTCCCACGTCCTGAGTGTTAATTGATAAAAACAGGGAGGGAATCCGACCCTGTGACTAATCGCCTCCAGCTCACCACTGCATGTGCGTCCCGATGCTGGACAGAATTGTTAAGTCTGCTCTGCATCCTCTCGAGTCGGGCCATGATGTGTCATGAGGTGAGGACATGAGAAGTTTACATAACCCACCACTAAGAGCCAATGAAGCCTTCAAAGATAACAAGAACAGAAATGACTATAGCAGAACTCAAGCTTCACAAAACATAAAATAACGCAAGCCATATGACATGCAACTGCCCTCCAAACCCTCAAATAGTCTACAGTGTGGTCATGTGACTCTAAACAGACACACATACACAGAAACACCAACCCAAATAGGTGGTCATTTTGTATGAATTTGAACGATGCCAATCATACAGAAATGCGTGTACTTTATTTAAAAATTCAGCTTTTGGACTTAATTGAAAAATAACAGCATGTGGTTTTGGAATGATTTACATATATTTACTGTAGTAAATAGCAATTTGTGTCTACTGACCTGAAGTCATCCAGTCAACAGAACCACAACAAAAACACAAATGCTATTGAAACACACAAAATCGCTGGGCTGATACGGGTTAGACCTGTTGCAGATGGACAGACATAGTAAGCCTGCTGGTGTGGGGTTGGGGGCAACCAGTAAAACCACTAATTGGTGCAATCATAGAATAAGTGCACTAAATCCAAGTCATTATGCTTGCAAAGACAGGAAATGGAGTCTTAGGTTTACAGCTGAAATCACACACAAACACACAAGCACACATACATATTCAGGGATGTTTTTCAACTTCTTGTCTCAAGGGTTGATATTCTAGATTAAAAATAATAGATTAGTTTTATATTGTATTATATGAAGATTGCATTAAAACTTTTTTTTTTTTTGCTACTTTTCAAATGCATTTCATCTTTGATTGCTAAGATTGTTTTAGTCTTGTTCCAGATGCAGGCTTTTAATTCACCATGCAAATGCAAAATATTACATTTTAATTACATTTATTACATTATTATTACATTATTAAATTTTTGCATTCATGTGAAAATGTCAATATTTTAAACATTATGGCCAGTTTTAGTGTCAGCACAGTGAATAAATGTGCTTTTTCCAAAAGTATATATATATATATATATATACTGTATATATATATATATATATATATATACACATATACAGTGTTGGGAGTAACGCATTACAAAAGTAACAATATTACAGTAGTATATTACTTTTTGCTGTAACGCAGTAATATAATGCATTACTAATAAAATTTGTGTAATATTATTACTCATTACAATCTCAGTAACGCTAAGTTACAACAATATGTTAACTCGAAATTAAGTGGTGAATTTACCAACACCGAATTTATACTCTGGTGCAGAGTACCAAGCTTAATATATATATTGACTTAAATAATTAACAGATTAACAAAACGAAAGAAAAAAGTTTTTGGTTAATTTTTGTGGCACGGCGCTTTGCAAAAGTTCACAGAAAGGAAACCGAGATGACAAGCTCTGTAGCGGGGCTGACGAGACGTGAGACGTGTGGATCCATCTGCAAGCTTTTATTAAAGAGACGTGGTATAACAGGCAGGGTTGAACAATGGCAAACAGGTATATGGCGGGCAAAAACACAAGAATAGTCCTAGGGCTAGCGTAGGTCACCGATCGGCAGACAGAATCACAGGGGCGAGATGAGAGGGAGAAATCCAGGAAAACAGGCAAAGATCAGAAACCGCAAAAACAGGCAAGGCAAAACAAGGAAAACACGGAGACTCGGAAAGGGGTACAGGCTAAACAATACTCAGCAGAGAAAGGTGGTTAGAGTGGGTGTTATATAGTGAGTGAGTTGATTAGAAACAGCTGTATGCAATGAGTGCAATCAGTGCAGTGTGCAAATCGTGCAACGAATGAGGGGATATGTAGTCCGGGGTGCTATGCAACAGTTTGTGTTGTGCGAGAGTCAATGTAATGGAAAGGGTGACCTCTGGTGGTGAACAAACAGAAGTCCATGGACCGAATTCGTGACAAGCGCATCCTAAAATAAAAGTAAACACATTGCCGTTTCGAAGGATCTGTATGACCATAAATTACGGAGTATTTTATGTTTCCGCTGTTTGATCGCGCCGGCGCCTCGCGCACAAACATACAGCATTGCAAACGTTGCAGCCTGAGCTCGGGCCAAGCACATATTTGTTCATGTGAAGAGTGTGATTTTTTATTAAAAAAAATTTGCAGAAAGTGCGTTAAGTACAAAAGCATGGTTTACATAGTAAATGATAGTTTAGCATTCAAATACATCGCGAATATGGAAACATGGATTTGTGCCGAATGATAGAGGTAGACTGCATGAGAACAAAGGCGTTTGCTTTCAATTTCGCTTTAAATTAATTCGTTTTGGTTTGTTTAGCAACTTATATTTTTCATTCTTGTTTTGTTGTGAATAGGCTACAGTTAAATTTAAAAGCAGCCTGAGCTCGGGCGAAGCACATATTTGTTCATGTGAAGAGTGTGATTTTTTATAAAAAAAAATTTGCAGAAAGTGCGTTAAGTACAAAAGCATGGTTTACATAGTAAATGATAGTTTAGCATTCAAATACATCGCGAATATGGAAACATGGATTTGTGCCGAATGATAGAGGTAGACTGCATGAGAACAAAGGCGTTTGCTTTCAATTTCGCTTTAAATTAATTCGTTTTGGTTTGTTTAGCAACTTATATTTTTCATTCTTGTTTTGTTGTGAATAGGCTACAGTTAAATTTAAAAGATTTGTTGTGGAGTGAGGAGAACTAAAATAGCCGTTAGACTTGCTATTGTGTTTATTGCTTGTTCAATAGGGCCTATAACATTCCACTTTATTTACCGCTATTATTTCTGAATGTAATTGCGGTTTGTGCTTGAAAGTGAAAGTAACTCAAAAGAAGTAACGGGAGGAGGGAACGGAGATGTTACGTCAGTCGTGACTGACGAATTGGGATCTCACCCGAGAGCCCAATCACCTTCGAGTGTTAACTAAACAAGC
>NW_015505302.1:1054488-1067601 GCF_001515645.1 Sinocyclocheilus grahami
GGAGGAACTCCACCAGGGTTCGCCATGGGGAACTGATTGAGGAGCACAAAAGCGCACGTATCCGGTCCGTAGAGGGGAATGGCGCCACAAGCGTGATCGAAACCGAGCAGGTCCGGTGTTACTGCTTACCTGAGGCGAGTACACAAGAGGACACAGGCACTACACGGAGATTATAGAATTTCGCAAACGTGTTAGGCGTCGCCCAGCCGGCAGCTCTACAGATGTCTGCTATCGAGGTGCCCCGCGCCAATGCCCAAGAAGATGCCACTCCTACGTCTCCAAATCAGCTGGACTGTCTCGGGTTAGAGTCGCCATTCTCCGGGAGGGCGGGCTGACGTGAGAGCTCGTTGGCTGCACGATTGAGCTCGCCTGGGATGTGAACGGCGCAAAGCAACCTCAGATGCTTCTGACTCCAGAGGAGGAGATGGCGGGCGAGTTGCGACATGCGACGGGAGCGTAGACCGCCCTGGTGGTTGATGTACGCAACGGTCGCAGTATTGTCCGTACGGACCAGTACGTGCTTGTCGCGTAGCAGCGACTTGAAGCGGCGTAGAGCCAGCCATACTGCTTGCAACTCGAGGCAATTGATATGTGAAGCCAATGCTGAAGCGGTCTCATATGAAGCAACCCGAGCGGCGTAACAGCGGCTGCGGATGCCATATGCCCCAGGAGCCTCTGAAATTGTCTCAGTGGAACCGCTGTCTTACACTGGAAGGAACCCAGGCAGTTCAGCATCGACTGCGCACGCTCTTCGGAGAGACGTGCTGAGAGGTTGACCGAGTCCAGCTCCATGCCGAGAAAAGAGATCCGCTGCACCGGGGAGAGTTTGCTCTCAGTTGACCCGAAGCCCCAATCGGCTGAGGTGACTGAGCACCATATCCCTGTGTTCGCACAACTGCGCTCGGGACTGGGCCAGTATGAGCCAGTCGTCGAGGTAGTTGAGAACGCGAATGCCCGCTTCCCTCAATGGAACGAGGGCTGCCTCCACGACCTTGGTGAAGACACGAGGCGACAGGGATAGCCCGAAGGGGAGGACCTTGTACTGATATGCTCGCCCTTCGAACGCAAAGCGGAGAAACGGTCTGAGGTCGACCGCTGCGAACCAATCGAAAGGACGGACGCATTGAAAGATGCGTTTCTGCATCAACATCCTGAACGGGAGCTTGTGAAGGGCCCGGTTCAGTACGCGCAGGTCCAGGATCGGTCGTAACCATCCGCCTTTCTTGGGTACGATGAAGTATGGGCTGTAGAAGCCCGACCTCATCTCGGCTGGAGGGACCGGCTGTATCGCGTCCTTCGCTAGCAGGACCGCGATCTCTGCACGCAAGACAGGAGCATCCTGAACCGAATGCCCCTGAACTTGGGAGGGTGCCGGACGAATTTAATCGCGTAGCCGAGTCTGATTGTTCTCATGAGCCAGCGAGACGGCCTGGGGAGCGCTAACCAGGCCCCCAGTGACCGAACTAGCGGGACTAGGGAGACCACCGACGTACCCGCAGTGGGGCAGCGAAGTGGAACACAGGGACCCAACCCGGGAGGCCGCGCATCCCAGGGTGGAACTTGGGAGGGCGCCGGGTGAATTGAATCGCGTAGCCGAGTCTGATGGTTCTCAGGAGCCAGCGAGACGGCCTGGGGAGCGCTAACCAGGCCCCCAGCGATCAAACAAGCAGGACCAGGGAAACCACCGACGTATCCGCAGCGGGGCAGCGAAGTGGAACACAGGGAACCATCCCGGGAGGCCGCGCGTCCCAGAGTGGGGTCTGAGTGTGCAGCGTGCCCCTTACCTGTCTCCACTGCTGGGCAGGGGGCTCGTGAGGAGGCGTAGCGTCCTTGAACTGAACCCTGCTGCCCCCTAGCGAAGGGAGAGGGGGATGGCCGCGTGGAGACTGGGTCTCGTGGACCCGGAGGCAAAGGAAACTGCTCTTTTATTGAAGTTTTGGGTACCACTGGCTGGGTAGCCAGTGGCGGAACAAAAACAAACGGGAACATAAGATTCTCCACCTGGCCCTCCTCCGGGGGAAGGAGTGGTGCGGTCACCATCTCCTGAAGAGCAGGATCCAAGAGCTCCGGGTCGCCCGTCTCAGGGACGCCGCCTGCTTTACGGGCTTGGCAGAGGCGGAGGCAGGCTGCGCTGGTTTCCTGCGGCCAGCTACACACTGCGGCCGTTGTGAAGGCTGCTGTTGTGGCCACGCCGGAGCGGAGGTGGAGGCCGCAGGAGGGCGCCCTCGGCGACGAGCAGACAGAGGGGCTGCAGCCGGCGGCGGGGTGCAGACAGCAGCAGACCGCCGGGGCAGGATGTGTCGGAACGCCTCCGTCTGCTTCTGTGCGGTGGAGAACTGTTGGGCAAAGCCCTCCACCACTTCGCCGAATAGGCCGGCCTGGGAGATCGGGGAGTCCAGGAAGCGATGCTTGTCGGGCTCCCTCATATCCGCCAAGGTCAGCCATAGGTGGCGCTCCTGGACCACCAATGTGGACATCGTCTGACCCAGGGCCTGCGCCGTGACTTTCGTCGCCCTAAGCGCGAGGTCCGTCGCGGTGCGCAGTTCCTGCAGCACACCTGAGTCAGCACCACCCTCGTGCAACTGCTTCAACGCCTTGGCCTGGTGCGGCACTGTAAGCCTTAGCCGTCAGAGCGGACGAGAACTTACAGGCCCTGGACGGAAGGTGTGGACTACCTCTCCAGGCGGCGGCGCTTTGCGCAGAGCTGCATGGCAATTGCGCGCTCGACCGGAGAACACTCGAAGGTGATTGGGCTCTCGGACGAGATCCCAATTCGTCAGTCACTACTGACGTAACGTAGAACGTGACTGACTGAAAGGGAACGCATTACAATTCAAAGACTGTAATAATGTAATGTAACTAATTACTTTCAAAAGGCAGTAATAAGTAATAGATAATGTATTACATTTTGGAAGTAACTTGCCCAACACTGTATATATATATATATATATATATATATATATATTTATTTATTTATACTTTTGAAACAAAGCACATTTATTCATTATGCTGACACTACAACTGGCCATAATGTTTAAAATATTGACATATTATTTTATTATATAGTCAAACAATGAAATTATGATTTGTATATAACATTTTAACTGTCAGCAAGGAGTAGGAAGGAGTTGTACATTTTATTCCGTAGTATTTTAAGTGTCATTTCCACGACAAAATACACAGGACAAGATGGTGGAAATGACACTGTGGGGAAAATGCATTACTTTCAGAAAAAAATTGACAATTCGCCTGGAATTTACCTGATTTTGAAAGTGCCCATAGCTGAAGAAACACCCCTAAATGAAATCACAAAGACTCATTTATTCGCGAACACACTCATGCATAATTATGAAAGTATGCCTTCTTCAGTTTCCTCAAAAGCTCTATCCAATCTTCTACCATTCAGAATACAGAACACTGCTAGATTTTCAAAATGAGCTGAAAATAACGAGAGCAAATGGGCAAATTAAGCTTTTGCATGGCTGTAAAGGAGTTTCCCCATATCATATAAATCACAAGGGTCAAGTTTCTCTCCTATGGATATCCATGGCTACATGGAGAGCATGGAACTTCCACTGGTATGGTAATCGTTTCATGTCATTCCAGCACAGTGGGGAGTTACAGGAATTCCCCCTGTCTCTGGCTGTGTGGGGGACTCATTCATACTGAATAGGGCTTTTGTTGCCCCCTTGCCTCTACAGCCCCTGCTCCACCATTAGCCCCCCTCTTTGACAGGGAGAGAGGCCATCCTGCCTGGACTCATCCTTAGTGGTCCTTAGCCCTCGTCTCTTGCTTTTCATATGTTAAAGCCCCCCAAATGGCTTTACCACTCTCCTCCTTCTCCTCTGCCCTCGATTACTAATCTGCCATGCCCCTGGCAACCGCTGCTGCCCTGGCAACCGCTTCTGCTCCACTAAACCTGCCCCAGCAACTGCTTTTGACTCCCAATCAGTTCAGGTTCAAATGTGGGTGCAGTCCAGAGAAGGTGGGAACACGATGGGGATGAGATGAGGGGGGTGCGGAAAGACAGTCCACATATGCTCAGTCACACATTCACACAATCGAAACAAACTTTATCTTTTTGCCCAAAAACATATAATAAAAAGCTCAATTCTTGCCTATGTTATGGTTTAATCTGCGTTTGAAGCATTATGTAGACGTGCACATCTCTGTCTCACAGAGAACTGGTTAAATTAAGATTGTCTTTTACTCAGGCTCGCATTTGCATGTGAATCCATTTAGTAGGCGCTTCCATTGCTGCCAGTAAGCTACTCCGCAGAGCTCCTCAATGCAAGCGACAAGCCTCGCCAAGCTCTTTCAGCCTAGAACAGGACCCTGCGGCCATGAATATGCATGAGCCACAGGCACCAGAGTTTTCTCATAGTTAAGTAGAGGAAACTGGACTCGGCAGAGAAGCAGAGTTTGAGAATCACTTAAGGTGGAAACTCTTTTCAGTTCTTTTTCTGTGGGATCCCACTTTAGAGAGAGTACCTACCTTCATCATAGACAGACATTAATGACGGATTTAGATATTTGCCCAGTGCAGAACAGTGTGTTTACTTGCATTAAACTGAATATATGGTACAGCTGGAGGATTGTCTCTGAACCTAAAGAAATGGTCTCTGAAACAATTCATCATCTTCCAGATGACATAACTGGAAAATTAAGTTTAAAAATATTTTTTAAAAATTTGAAGGTAAATAATAGACAGACAAACAGACAAACAGACAGACAGACAGACAGACAGACAGACAGATAGATAGATAGATAGATAGATAGATAGATAGATAGATAGATAGATAGATAGATAGATAGATAGATAGATTCCATGAAAGAATAATATGATTAATCCTGGCTTAATTATATTGGATTTGAGAGGGTACATTCAGGTTAAAATAATGTTTAGTGGAACAGTCGCCTAAAAGACGTTCCAGAAATTATATTTGAACTTCCTGAAGCATCATTAGATTGATGGACTGAGGGCAGAGTAGAAGAGAATGTGTGTTATCTTTCAGCTGCTGCTCACTGCCAGATTATTCAGACCTGAGTCATGCCAAGAATTGAAATTTGCCTTAATATTAAATACATTTTTTTTAAACATGTCTTAGTCATCTTTCCTCTGATTTATGTACTTAATCAATTGTTTTCAAGAACTACTCCCCCTAACAGACGTTCATACTTTCTACATTAGCTGGAAGTTTAAAAATATTTTGTAAAAATTTGAAGGTAAATAATAGACAGACAAACAAACAGACAAACAGACAGACAGACAGACAGATAGATAGATAGATAGATAGATAGATAGATAGATAGATAGATAGATAGATAGATAGATAGATAGATAGATTCCATGAAAGAATAATATGATTAATCCTGGCTTAATTATATTGGATTTGAGAGGGTACATTCAGGTTAAAATAATGTTTAGTGGAACAGTCGCCTAAAAGACGTTCCAGAAATTATATTTGAACTTCCTGAAGCATCATTAGATTGATGGACTGAGGGCAGAGTAGAAGAGAATGTGTGTTATCTTTCAGCTGCTGCTCACTGCCAGATTATTCAGACCTGAGTCATGCCAAGAATTGAAATTTGCCTTAATATTAAATACATTTTTTTTAAACATGTCTTAGTCATCTTTCCTCTGATTTATGTACTTAATCAATTGTTTTCAAGAACTACTCCCCCTAACAGACGTTCATACTTTCTACATTAGCTGTGCACTTTCTTTCACTGATTCACATGCCTTTAGCTAATTCAAAGGAACATTTATTACAAAACAGAGTGTTCCAGTTATAAATTCTAATGTGATGAGTTGCAATTAAAGCTGTTATAAAATGCTCAAAAAGGCACATCTGTAACCGCACATTTGATGTTAACACAGTTGCAATGAAACACTGCTTACTGAGTGTAAAACAACACAACACACTGGCTAGCTTTAAAAGAATAGTATCCTTCTAACTGATTCAGCTCTCCCAGAATACATGTACATTCCCATGCATATGCTACATATAAACATATTCCTGTATGCCTCATCCCTCTGTGGCTTTGGACCAGGATGCTTCATTGGCATGGCAACAACCATGCACCCATACTGAATACCCACTTCCTGAAGCATCATTAGATTGATGGACTGAGGGCAGAGTAGAAGAGAATGTGTGTTATCTTTCAGCTGCTGCTCACTGCCAGATTATTCAGACCTGAGTCATGCCAAGAACTGAAATTTGCCTTAATATTAAATACATTTTTTTTTAAACATGTCTTAGTCATCTTTCCTCTGATTTATGTACTTAATCAATTGTTTTCAAGAACTACTCCCCCTAACAGACGTTCATACTTTCTACATTAGCTGTGCACTTTCTTTCACTGATTCACATGCCTTTAGCTAATTCAAAGGAACATTTATTACAAAACAGAGTGTTCCAGTTATAAATTCTAATGTGATGAGTTGCATTTAAAGCTGTTATAAAATGCTCAAAAAGGCACATCTGTAACCGCACATTTGATGTTAACACAGTTGCAATGAAACACTGCTTACTGAGTGTAAAACAACACAACACACTGGCTAGCTTTAAAAGAATACTAACTGATTCAGCTCTCCCAGAATACATGTACATTCCCATGCATATGCTACATATAAACATATGTCACCACATCATACGCATGCAAACATGCAAACATATATGTGCACGTAGTGCATATACTGTATGCAGTCTCATTAAATAATCAGTTATCTGTGCATGGTTTGTTCGGAGGAATGCAGTGAAACAAGAGCTCATGGCTCTGATCAGAATAGTTGGAAAGAGATTTGTGTGTGCATGTTTATGTGGTTTATGAGGACACAAATTTGTATAATAACATGGGTATGACATAGGTATTACAACGAGAAGGTGACTTATGAGGACATTTTCAGTGTCCCCGTAATTCAAAAGGCTTATAAATAATTCAGAATGAGTTTTTTTGAAAATCTAAAATAGCTCAAAGTTTCCTGTAATGGGTAGGTTTAGGGGTAGGGTTGGTGCAGGGCAATAGAAAATACAGTTTGTACAGTATAAAACCATTACGCCTATGGAGAGTCCCCATAAACCATAAAAACAAACCTGTGTGTGTGTGTGTGTGTGTGTGTGTGTGTGTTTGTGCGTGTGCGTGTGCGTGCATCTAAGTCTCTTGCTTTTCTTTCAAATACTTAACTACAGGTTCAGTGTTGTCAACAGAAAAAAATCATTTTTGAGCACTTGATTGATTCACATTCTCCCTACATAATTTATTGTAATAGCTAAAGAAGCAAAGAAATCAAGTTTAGAAAAGAACAATGTTGTTGTGTAGATCACAAATAATATGATTGTACTTTTTTTTCAGTGACATACAAATAATAAAATACAAAATTGTACAATTTGACTATGTGCCTTGAGGCACAAGCCACTAGCCCTGTTCTTCGAGTTGTTTTGGTGGTGCTGCGGCTTCCTGTATGCCTCATCCCACTGTGGCTTTGGACCAGGATGCTTCATTGGCATGGCAACAACCATGCACCCATACTGAATACCGCAGTCTCTGTCCATAGGTTGGTTGTTCTGGTTGGCAGGGGAAGAGAGTGGTGGGGGATTGTTTGGCCGAGTGAAGTGGTTTGGGTTGAAACGAGACCCCATATCCTTGCCCACCCCCTCGCCCCTCTACCCCTGCACCGTAATGACTATATGTGGTGGATTGACCCGGTTTTGGCTTGGGGCTAGCGGGCCGCAGTGAGACACGCTAACCACTTTCCCATGGCCCGGCAAACACAGCCCCGTCATTATGCTTTAATATCCCATAATATATCCCCTCTGCATGCCCTCAAAGGGGCTGAGACAGAGGGATTCTGTCCCTGCCACTAATAACAGAGGATACCTAATATCCCCCTCCCTTAATGTGCGCTCAGACCAGCACATAGCTGCCTAACTACTCATATCAACTCCCCTCTGCCCGCTAAATATGGGCTTGCAAGAAATTTCATCGAAAATCAGCCGTGCAGATAGCTGCCACTGCATTCTCCGTAACAAGGCCCAAATGATTGCAGTTTAGTTTTACAGCTCTCTCCATGGGCTAATAAAGTTGTGCTTGGTTTTTTAGGGCAACTGGAATGTGAGTTATGTCATAGTTGTGAGGTTTTGTTTATATAGACAGCCAGGCGGCATTGCCATGGAAAAGAATCATGAAGGTTTGTTTTGATATATCAGGAGCACCAGCATTGAAGTCAACTTTTGTTTATCAACATGTATAGTGGTGTTTGCACATTTGTTTGTGTGTAACTATGAGTGTTTACTCATGCGAAGACAAATGCACATGGTTATGCATTCATCAAGCACGGTGCAACAGTGTGCACTGGTAATGATGTGATATATCAGCCATGAATGATTATATAGTATAAGAATAATTTACATTTTATGACCACACACCTTAAAAACAATGTGAACTGACATGCCCAACTCATTTTTATCAGTGCTGGGGGTAACACATTACAGGAAATGCAAGTTATGTATTCAGATTACTTTTTTCAAGTAACTAGGACAGTAACACCTTTGTAAATGTACAACAAAATATCAAAGTTTTTTTTTTTTCAAATAAATAATACAAGTTACTTTGTGTTCCCATTTATTCACTGACACCTCTCCTGTCCCTGTGTTAAAAGAAATTAGTGAGGTGTAGAGGCAAAGGCACTTCCTTTAGTCCTTCCTTTCATTTCATTAATTCACTAATATCATCAATTTCATTTTTGGTGTGAAAGAGCCTTTACAGTTGCAAAAAATATATAACTTTTTGTTGTTGTTGTTGTTGTTGTTATTAAAAAACAAATGAGCAAGCCCAGCTCATGTGATAAAAAGTAACACAAAATAAATGCAATGCATTACTTTCCATAAAAAGTAATGAAGCAAAGCAATTAGTTACTTTTTTTATGGAGTAACACAATATGGTAATGCTTTACTTTTAAAAGTAACTTTCCCCAATACTGATTTTTTTTTCATCCATTATGATGTATTTCAACATAAAACAATACAAAAATGTTAGGTGAGACGTTTTATTTGCTGGGGTAGATTTTTGTTTACTTGCATTAAACTGAATATATGGTACAGCTGGAGGATTGTCTCTGAACCTAAAGAAATGGTACCTGAAACAATTCACCATCTTCCAGATGACATAACTGGAAAATGAAGTTTAAATTTTTTTTTTTTTAATTTGAAGGTAAATAATAGACAGACAGACAGATAGACAGGCAGACAGATAGACAGGCAGACAGATAGACAGGCATATAGATAGACAGGCATATAGATAGATAGATAGATAGATAGATAGATAGATATTAATACTTATATCTTTATTTAGAAGAAAAACAACATAATTATTTTAAGTAGCAGATTTTTTAAATTTGTTTTAAGTATAAACAAGTTAAAAACAAGCAAGAATATGTCTGATATTCAAGATTTATAATCTGAAAATAAGTCTCCTTAACAAATACTCATGCAGTGTTGCAACATAAATACAGTTCTTAAAATCTGCTAAAACAATGCCTAAATTCTATTACTGGTTAGAATCCAATTTTATCCCTTGTGGTCTAAGTCAGGGGTTTTCAAACCTGTCATGGAAGCCCCCCAGCCCTGCACTTTTTATATGTCTCCCTTATCAGACACACTCAATTCAGGTCTTGCAGTCTATAATGAGCTGATGAGTTGAATCAGGTGTGTTAGATCAGGGAGACATAAATGTGCAGGGCTGGAGGGCCTCCGGGACATGTTTGAAAACCCCTGGTCTAAGTTACTGGTTCTCAATTCCAGTCCTGGGAACCCCCTGCTCTGCACATTTTGCATGTTTCCCTTATTTAACACACCTGATTCAGATCATCAGTCTGTTAGAAGAGAGAGAGAGGGGGGGGGGACCACTGGTCACTGGAAAAGGAAATTTGTTTTAGAGTAAGCTAAAGATATTACATTTTGATTTAAAGATTACAAAGACACACTTTTTTTCCTTTAGAATAACACACACTGATGAATCACTTACAATAAGACCAGACATGTGCATTAAGAAAGTAAATAGAGTTCAATTTGATTTAATGTTGACTTTAAAGCTATATTTGTGTAGCCTATTATTATCCATCCAAGTGTGTTCCCAGGGTAATGCATGAGAGTCCTTGGCAATTATGCAATCTCCGTTATTCTCTATTGCACATGTATGACAGAAGTATGTGTGTCTTGCCGCACCTAGATGCTTCAGTGTATCGGGTGTCGTGGAGTCTGGCCACGTTGAAGAGCTCCATTCAAACAGATTACAGCTGATAAGAGCCCATCTGATGAATTCAGTCTCTGTGCGTGGAGCAAAAAAAAGAGAGGGATTCTCTATCCGGCCTCTGTTCTGTGTGAGGAACCAGTGGGCGAACAGATTGGGCAGGGGGGCTGGTTTTTCTGTCACCCTGAAGGCCAACACATTTTAATTAGATGGATTAGTTTAAAGGAGGAATACAGCGAGCGGGAGATCAGAGAGTTCCCAGTGCTTTCAACATTCATGATAAAACAATCATCTGTTGATTCACGTTTCTTCTAGATTATTTGATGTGCCATCATTGAGACTCATTTAGCTAACATCGCAAGGCCCAAGAAACTTCAGTAAGGAGTATCAGCTCGTAAGAGATCTAAAGTCCCAGCTTGGCAGACAGCAGAATCCCACATAATAAATGTATTACTCACCATGAAAGCTATTCAGATAAATTAGCAGTTGTCTCAGACCATTTGGGAACTGTATGGGAATCAGA
Organism: Sinocyclocheilus grahami; assembly: GCF_001515645.1. Classification (NCBI taxonomy): domain Eukaryota; kingdom Metazoa; phylum Chordata; class Actinopteri; order Cypriniformes; family Cyprinidae; genus Sinocyclocheilus; species Sinocyclocheilus grahami. The sequence goes on from NW_015505302.1 coordinate 1,065,263, forward strand.
GGAGCTGTTCAGAACTTTTCTCTGTTCGTCCACAAAACAGAATATTAACAAGAAGCAGGCGACATCTGGAACATTTTAGCGTCGTTATTAATAGAGGGAGGGACTAATCCTGTTAGAACAAACAAGTGTCGAATACATCACATTGTTCTGGTTATTAAGTAATATTTAGAGTTGCATGTTGATTATAACAGGTGAAAGAGTTTATCAAAGGACCCTAGGTGCATCACACAAGTCTTTCAGTCTGATGTTCAGAGGATGCTTTCACAAGATGACAAGGAGCAGATGCTAAGGTCCTGATTACCACATGGTCAGATCTTACACAATGTACTCAAGGGTCCACAAGAAGATCAATGAGAACCAATCAGAACCAGAATAAGCATGTCACTGTGCTCAGGGCAGGGTCCTAAAGACTGCATCACAGCAAGTGAAGTGAAGTGTTCTACAAAACTAGTAAAAACTACAACCAAACCTCGATCAGCTAATGGCTAGGACAAAGTTGACCCTCACTGCTCTCTTGCTCCTCACTGACATCCTATTGCTTTCTAATGGGCTTCCTTTGGACTTTCTCAGTCTTTCTTAACAAATCTTTTTTTTTTTGCTTTATATGCAACACCCTTGGGAACAAGAACATCCATGTTCAGTGAAACTTCTAGTCCCTGACAGAGTGTGTATGTTAGCACTGTGCAGATGTTAAGAGAATGACATCACTGCAAATGCACCCCATTCCTTTAAATAAAACCGTTCGTTCAGCCCCCTCCAGAGGTCCCTGGGGTGTGCTCCACTGTGGACAAAAAGCGAAACATTTATAGCTTACCTTTTTCACATTGACCAAAAGTTCCATGACTTCACTATTTGAGTCTTGAACTGGCCACCCTTCAAATGAGGATTTAAAAACAGACACACAGTTCTGGATTTTGAAAGATTGATGATGCAAGCCACCATTCAGTGCAGTCACTGGTGGTAAGATGAATCAGGTGATGTTTTTTTATGTCTCTGGTTTTAAGGATTTTTCTAACAGTTCCTAAACTATCATTCTTTTCTGTGAACTTTATTGTCTTGGACACCTCTAGTAAGTGCCCATATAACAAGAACACAGAGAAATCTGTGAATGATACATAGAAAAATCAGCTGCAACAAAGTTGCTTTGGAACTGAATTGCCCCAATGGTCAGGAATCTTCTCCCAGTGTTGGCATCTATTGTACCCTTTGACTTTTGACCTTGTGCCCATCTTCCCCTTTTGACCCTCAAATGTCAACTGCCGGGGTCACAATGTTCTTTGGCTCTCTTTTTCTTCACTCTCTCATGGCTTGAAGATGAAGCGAGTCACTGTTCATGCTTGAATGGTATGTAGCATTCCCCAGTGTGAAAAGACTAGGGTTTTGTGTCCAATTGCAAAAAACAGGGACATAAATTCAGACAGTTAATAAACAGTTAATCGTTATCATTTTTCTGGCTATTGAACAATCAGATTCCACATATGCATTCTTAAAAGTACCATATGATATTTAGGTAGTGGAACAACCAATTCAAAAATTCTTTATTTTCTTCCATTGTAAACCCAGCCTCTCATCTCAATAAGCGCTGCTCTTTGTTGCTTTTAATATAGCACAGCTCAGCTTTCAAAATATGTCAGTTTTATCACAAAAAATAAAAATTATAAATGTGTTTTTCCTCTTTATTACAAGTTATAGCATGATATAAATGTGAAGGAACATCAGATGACATGAAAAAAATTGTATTATAATTTAATTAAATTAATGTCTCACTGTAATCCAAAAGATGACTGATTCACAAGCCGCTTGAACTGAGGCGAATACAGCGATATGTTATGCCACATTAAAGAGCGTGAAAAACACATTATTGTAAGACATATTGGTTGTATTTCACTATAAAACTGACAGAATTTGAAAGCTGAGACTTTGTTTTAAGTACCAAAAGCACAAAGCTTACTGCTATTATTGGGTGGCTGACGCACTACAAATGATGAATGCATTCGAAGATGTGAAATAATATTTCCAAGCATACTATCCCTGCGATTATATGACACATGGTATGATTTCTGCTAATAATCCCACACACAGTGGGGAAAAAAAGTATTTAGTCAGCCACTAATTGTGCAAGTTCTCCCACTTAAAAAGATGAGAGAGGCCTGTAATTTTCATCATAGGTATACCTCAACTATGAGAGACAAAATGAGAAAAAAAAATCCAGAAAATCACATTGTAGGATTTTTAAAGAATTTATTTGCAAATTATGGTGGAAAATAAGTATTTGGTCAATAACAAAATTTCATCTCAATACTTTGTTATATACACTTTGTTGGCAATGACAGAGGTCA
>NW_015505302.1:1068683-1073246 GCF_001515645.1 Sinocyclocheilus grahami
GATAGATAGATAGATAGATAGATAGATAGATAGATAGATAGATAGATAGATAGATAGATAGATAGATAGATAGATATTAATACTTATATCTTTATTTAGAAGAAAAACAACATAATTATTTTAAGTAGCAGATTTTTTAAATTTGTTTTAAGTATAAACAAGTTAAAAACAAGCAAGAATATGTCTGATATTCAAGATTTATAATCTGAAAATAAGTCTCCTTAACAAATACTCATGCAGTGTTGCAACATAAATACAGTTCTTAAAATCTGCTAAAACAATGCCTAAATTCTATTACTGGTTAGAATCCAATTTTATCCCTTGTGGTCTAAGTCAGGGGTTTTCAAACCTGTCATGGAAGCCCCCCAGCCCTGCACTTTTTATATGTCTCCCTTATCAGACACACTCAATTCAGGTCTTGCAGTCTATAATGAGCTGATGAGTTGAATCAGGTGTGTTAGATCAGGGAGACATAAATGTGCAGGGCTGGAGGGCCTCCGGGACATGTTTGAAAACCCCTGGTCTAAGTTACTGGTTCTCAATTCCAGTCCTGGGAACCCCCTGCTCTGCACATTTTGCATGTTTCCCTTATTTAACACACCTGATTCAGATCATCAGTCTGTTAGAAGAGAGAGAGGGGGGGGGGGGCCACTGGTCACTGGAAAAGGAAATTTGTTTTAGAGTAAGCTAAAGATATTACATTTTGATTTAAAGATTACAAAGACACACTTTTTTTCCTTTAGAATAACACACACTGATGAATCACTTACAATAAGACCAGACATGTGCATTAAGAAAGTAAATAGAGTTCAATTTGATTTAATGTTGACTTTAAAGCTATATTTGTGTAGCCTATTATTATCCATCCAAGTGTGTTCCCAGGGTAATGCATGAGAGTCCTTGGCAATTATGCAATCTCCGTTATTCTCTATTGCACATGTATGACAGAAGTATGTGTGTCTTGCCGCACCTAGATGCTTCAGTGTATCGGGTGTCGTGGAGTCTGGCCACGTTGAAGAGCTCCATTCAAACAGATTACAGCTGATAAGAGCCCATCTGATGAATTCAGTCTCTGTGCGTGGAGCAAAAAAAAGAGAGGGATTCTCTATCCGGCCTCTGTTCTGTGTGAGGAACCAGTGGGCGAACAGATTGGGCAGGGGGGCTGGTTTTTCTGTCACCCTGAAGGCCAACACATTTTAATTAGATGGATTAGTTTAAAGGAGGAATACAGCGAGCGGGAGATCAGAGAGTTCCCAGTGCTTTCAACATTCATGATAAAACAATCATCTGTTGATTCACGTTTCTTCTAGATTATTTGATGTGCCATCATTGAGACTCATTTAGCTAACATCGCAAGGCCCAAGAAACTTCAGTAAGGAGTATCAGCTCGTAAGAGATCTAAAGTCCCAGCTTGGCAGACAGCAGAATCCCACATAATAAATGTATTACTCACCATGAAAGCTATTCAGATAAATTAGCAGTTGTCTCAGACCATTTGGGAACTGTATGGGAATCAGAGGAGCTGTTCAGAACTTTTCTCTGTTCGTCCACAAAACAGAATATTAACAAGAAGCAGGCGACATCTGGAACATTTTAGCGTCGTTATTAATAGAGGGAGGGACTAATCCTGTTAGAACAAACAAGTGTCGAATACATCACATTGTTCTGGTTATTAAGTAATATTTAGAGTTGCATGTTGATTATAACAGGTGAAAGAGTTTATCAAAGGACCCTAGGTGCATCACACAAGTCTTTCAGTCTGATGTTCAGAGGATGCTTTCACAAGATGACAAGGAGCAGATGCTAAGGTCCTGATTACCACATGGTCAGATCTTACACAATGTACTCAAGGGTCCACAAGAAGATCAATGAGAACCAATCAGAACCAGAATAAGCATGTCACTGTGCTCAGGGCAGGGTCCTAAAGACTGCATCACAGCAAGTGAAGTGAAGTGTTCTACAAAACTAGTAAAAACTACAACCAAACCTCGATCAGCTAATGGCTAGGACAAAGTTGACCCTCACTGCTCTCTTGCTCCTCACTGACATCCTATTGCTTTCTAATGGGCTTCCTTTGGACTTTCTCAGTCTTTCTTAACAAATCTTTTTTTTTTTGCTTTATATGCAACACCCTTGGGAACAAGAACATCCATGTTCAGTGAAACTTCTAGTCCCTGACAGAGTGTGTATGTTAGCACTGTGCAGATGTTAAGAGAATGACATCACTGCAAATGCACCCCATTCCTTTAAATAAAACCGTTCGTTCAGCCCCCTCCAGAGGTCCCTGGGGTGTGCTCCACTGTGGACAAAAAGCGAAACATTTATAGCTTACCTTTTTCACATTGACCAAAAGTTCCATGACTTCACTATTTGAGTCTTGAACTGGCCACCCTTCAAATGAGGATTTAAAAACAGACACACAGTTCTGGATTTTGAAAGATTGATGATGCAAGCCACCATTCAGTGCAGTCACTGGTGGTAAGATGAATCAGGTGATGTTTTTTTATGTCTCTGGTTTTAAGGATTTTTCTAACAGTTCCTAAACTATCATTCTTTTCTGTGAATTTTATTGTCTTGGACACCTCTAGTAAGTGCCCATATAACAAGAACACAGAGAAATCTGTGAATGATACATAGAAAAATCAGCTGCAACAAAGTTGCTTTGGAACTGAATTGCCCCAATGGTCAAGAATCTTCTCCCAGTGTTGGCATCTATTGTACCCTTTGACTTTTGACCTTGTGCCCATCTTCCCCTTTTGACCCTCAAATGTCAACTGCCGGGGTCACAATGTTCTTTGGCTCTCTTTTTCTTCACTCTCTCATGGCTTGAAGATGAAGCGAGTCACTGTTCATGCTTGAATGGTATGTAGCATTCCCCAGTGTGAAAAGACTAGGGTTTTGTGTCCAATTGCAAAAAACAGGGACATAAATTCAGACAGTTAATAAACAGTTAATCGTTATCATTTTTCTGGCTATTGAACAATCAGATTCCACATATGCATTCTTAAAAGTACCATATGATATTTAGGTAGTGGAACAACCAATTCAAAAATTCTTTATTTTCTTCCATTGTAAACCCAGCCTCTCATCTCAATAAGCGCTGCTCTTTGTTGCTTTTAATATAGCACAGCTCAGCTTTCAAAATATGTCAGTTTTATCACAAAAAATAAAAATTATAAATGTGTTTTTCCTCTTTATTACAAGTTATAGCATGATATAAATGTGAAGGAACATCAGATGACATGAAAAAAATTGTATTATAATTTAATTAAATTAATGTCTCACTGTAATCCAAAAGATGACTGATTCACAAGCCGCTTGAACTGAGGTGAATACAGCGATATGTTATGCCACATTAAAGAGCGTGAAAAACACATTATTGTAAGACATATTGGTTGTATTTCACTATAAAACTGACAGAATTTGAAAGCTGAGACTTTGTTTTAAGTACCAAAAGCACAAAGCTTACTGCTATTATTGGGTGGCTGACGCACTACAAATGATGAATGCATTCGAAGATGTGAAATAATATTTCCAAGCATACTATCCCTGCGATTATATGACACATGGTATGATTTCTGCTAATAATCCCACACACAGTGGGGAAAAAAAGTATTTAGTCAGCCACTAATTGTGCAAGTTCTCCCACTTAAAAAGATGAGAGAGGCCTGTAATTTTCATCATAGGTATACCTCAACTATGAGACAGTTTCCAGGCCACCAAAATGTATCCCCATGCTTCCAATCCAGGTGTCAATCATGTCTGATTATGTTCATTGTTCCCAGGTGTTTCCTATGTTTATGATGTGATTTGATTCCAGGTGTGTCTCGTTTGGTTCTAAGTTCTTAAGCCCTGTGTTTTTCCATGTCTAGCATCCGGTATTGTTCGTCTATCCCCTCAGCTTCGTTTGCTTTGCTTTGGGTTTTTTTGTGTAAATAAAGCATGATTAAAGAATTTCCCTACGTCTCCACGCTCCGTCACAGTAGCAACAGCATTGTGACAGAATACTGGACCAACAAAAAGTAAGCGGCGCCCCTTCTCCCCTTTTTGTTTCCCGCTTTTAGAAAAGACTTTTGTTTTCTTGTTTCTCCCTGCGGCTATGGATGTAGCCGCTCGGTTCTCCGCCTTAGCCCATAGGGATCTCCCTTTTATTGAGTACGCTTGGGAATTCTGCGGGCTCGCCGCAGTGACGCCATTGGACGACGCCACCATCAACTCGCTATTCTGGATCGGGGCAAATTACTACCACCCCGTTGACCTCCCAGACACCACAGGACTAAGCTGGAGGGAAGGGATCCTCCGGTGTCTGGAGAGCGTCCGGCCCCGATCCAGAACCAGCCGGCCGTCAAGCTAGCCGGCCATTCCTCAGTCAAGGCCACCGGCCGCTGCACTCTCAAGCCTGCTGGCCCGCTCCGTGTCAAGCCCGCCAGCAGTTCCTTTGTCGAGCCCGCCGGCTGCGGCGTTGTCAAGCCCGCTGGCCGTTCTTCAGTCAAGCTCACCGGAGCTCACCAAGCCTCACCAAAGTCAAGGCCGCCGGCCGCAGCACTCTCAAGCCCGCCGACT
>NW_015505302.1:1073937-1075471 GCF_001515645.1 Sinocyclocheilus grahami
TTCTCATTTTGTCTCTCATAGTTGAGGTATACCTATGATGAAAATTACAGGCCTTTCTCATCTTTTTAAGTGGGAGAACTTGCACAATTGGTGGCTGACTAAATACTTTTTTGCCCCACTGTATATTCAAATCAGTTTCCAGGCCACCAAAATGTATCCCCATGCTTCCAATCCAGGTGTCAATCATGTCTGATTATGTTCATTGTTCCCAGGTGTTTCCTATGTTTATGATGTGATTTGATTCCAGGTGTGTCTCGTTTGGTTCTAAGTTCTTAAGCCCTGTGTTTTTCCATGTCTAGCATCCGGTATTGTTCGTCTATCCCCTCAGCTTCGTTTGCTTTGCTTTGGGTTTTTTTGTGTAAATAAAGCATGATTAAAGAATTTCCCTACGTCTCCACGCTCCGTCACAGTAGCAACAGCATTGTGACAGAATACTGGACCAACAAAAAGTAAGCGGCGCCCCTTCTCCCCTTTTTGTTTCCCGCTTTTAGAAAAGACTTTTGTTTTCTTGTTTCTCCCTGCGGCTATGGATGTAGCCGCTCGGTTCTCCGCCTTAGCCCATAGGGATCTCCCTTTTATTGAGTACGCTTGGGAACTCTGCGGGCTCGCCGCAGTGACGCCATTGGACGACGCCACCATCAACTCGCTATTCTGGATCGGGGCAAATTACTACCACCCTGTTGACCTCCCAGACACCACAGGACTAAGCTGGAGGGAAGGGATCCTCCGGTGTCTGGAGAGCGTCCGGCCCCGATCCAGAACCAGCCGGCCGTCAAGCTAGCCGGCCATTCCTCAGTCAAGGCCACCGGCCGCTGCACTCTCAAGCCTGCTGGCCCGCTCCGTGTCAAGCCCGCCAGCAGTTCCTTTGTCGAGCCCGCCGGCTGCGGCGTTGTCAAGCCCGCTGGCCGTTCTTCAGTCAAGCTCACCGGAGCTCACCAAGCCTCACCAAAGTCAAGGCCGCCGGCCGCAGCACTCTCAAGCCCGCCGACTCCTCCATTTACCCCTAACCAAAGGAGGAGGATGAGGAGAAATATCCCAGCCCCAGTCCCCAATATCCCTTATCCCAGTCCCTGAGTCCGCTCCAGTGTCGGCTCCAGCCCCTGAGTCTGCTTCAGAGAGGGCTCCAATCCCCCAGTTTAGCCCAGAGAGGGCTCCAGTCCCTGAATTTAGCCCAGAGAGGGCTCCAGTCCCCGAGTTTAGCCCAGAGAGGGATCCAGTCCCCGAGTTTAGCCCAGAGAGGGCTCCAGTCCCCGAGTTTAGCCCAGAGAGGGATCCAGTCCCCGAGTCTAGCCCAGAGAGGGCTCCAGTTTCCACGTTCAGCCCTAAGGGGGCTCCAGTTCCCACGTCCATCCCAAGGAGGGCTCCAGTTCCAACGTCCATCCCAAGGAGGGCTCTAGTTCCCACGTCCAGCCCAAGGAGGGCTCCAGTCCCCAAGTCAAGCCCAGGGAGGGCCACAGTTCCCGAGGCAGGCCCACGGGGGCCCTTAGGGGTTGATATTTTCCCCAAGGATTTTTTTTTTGGGGGGTGGGGGGGG